>NC_085005.1:31104806-31302306 GCF_963854185.1 Sardina pilchardus
AGGCTTATGTCTATGTTGAACACAGTTTTGGTGATGTAGCCTATAAGCATAACCAAAAGACAAATTCGTTTTGTGTTGTGTCTATGTCATGTCTATTGCTTTAGCCTTGCCCATCTTAAAGCCAATTTGAGTATAGCCTAGACCTATTATTTGCCCATTGAAGAGCAGTAGGCCTAGGCTGCAATTTACGATGCAGCGATTAACTCAGCATTGTCCATATTGTTGAACAATAAATGACTGACTAGTGTCACTGGCTGTTGTGTTAAGACTGAATAATGTGAGCTTTCAAGACGCTGTGGGCCTGTGTGGTGGTGGTGAACCAGAAGGGAGCAAAGGTTGTGGCTGCTGCTGATATCAGCTGATTATCATAGGCCAACAAAACCACAGTGGCACCTCAGGGCAGTATTCGGTATTCATCTACAGTGCACAGACTGTGAAAGGATCGAATTTCCGATAAAAAAAAAAGCAAGTATCAATTTATAAACTATTATTATGTAGCCCTATTAGTTTGTTTTTCATATAGGCCTATACTCTTGAAAAGGGTTATTGGGGTGCTAGAGCATGCAGGCTAAAGAACCCTTAGGGGTTCCTTTGATGGACCCTTCAAAACGGTCCAAAAAGTATAAATGTAGGGGTGCCATATATGATGCATGCCATAGAAAAATGTTTGGTTCTATATAGCACCTTTTCCCCCCTAGGAGTGTATCTTGTGATGCGTGGACACATTATAGTCCTTGTGTCTTGGGTCTAGGAGTGTATCTTGTGATGAGTGGACACATTATAGTCTTGTGTCTTGGGTCTAGGAGCGTATGTTGTGATGCGTGGACACATTATAGTCTTGTGTCTTGGGTCTCACAGCACAGCAGACACGCTCATCCAGATGACAGGACCGGTTGAATGCAGCCTGAGGGAAGTACTGTATCATTGACCCAGTACTGGTCACTCTCATCAGCCAGAGCTATCCTGTCCTGCATGCTACTGTAATGGCCTGCAAGTTACCCCTCAGTTAGTCACGTCCACCTCCATCACTTCCAGACACTGCTACTGTAGGTCAAGAGGCCGAGATTATTTTACGGTTATGGTTATGGTTATGGTTATGGTTAGCGGATTTGGTAGACGCGTTTGTCCAAAGCGATGTACAAAAAAAAAAAAAAAAACTGTAACAGTGACAGTTGGTCAGGCTACATTAGGGAGAATAGCAATAATAAGCAATGTCAATTTAAGCAACAGCCTAAAGAAAATAAACAATGACCATGAAGGAGAATAGCAAATAACAATATTGCCCATTCAATCAATCATAATTATAATAGCAATAACTATGGCATGGTAAGGCCGTATACGTTTAGGATCATAGCATAAACAACAATGTCAATTTAATATACTACCAAGCATAATCCATAAGAAGCGCATAAGTGCATGTTGAGCAGAAATGCCTTTAGACCCCTCTTGAGAGATCCAAAACTATTACAGGAACGGAGAATACTGGGCAACTCATTCCACCAGCAGGGAACCACTGAAGAAAAGAGTCTTGAATTTGATCTGATGTTTCTAGCTGGTCGACACGAAAGACGTTCATCAGAAGACCACAGTGGGTGGTTGGGGGTGTACATCTTGATCAATTAATTAAAATAGCAATATGGACTGGATGAGATTATTTTCTTTGACAGCCCTAACCGTCATGTTGTGACATTCCCTATTCACAGACATTTCATGTACACAATATGCTTGTGAAAAACATAAGTACATGTATTTGTGACCCCAAACAGAGGTGACATCATGTGGTCCTGGTGAACGAATCTTTTTTGTATCTATTTTATTCGTTAGGCTAGACCAAAAATCTCTCTCGGTCCACTTAGAAACCATTAGTATCACACATTTGAGAAATTGAGTGGGATAATTGTGCTATCAATCCTTTATAAGATGACATATAGTTAAGAATATGTTCTTTACTAAACCTGATAACAGTTTCAGTCGGCCATTTTGTTCCATCATGAGTGACTATAAATGTTTATAACTAAATAAGTGTCTGCTGTGCCACCACTGGCAAGAGAACAAAGCTGATATCAGTATTGCATGTGTTTTTTATTGGAGCCACTGGAAATTCCCTCATGCTGTAAACTTTAAGCTTTGAAATCATTTGCTGAAAAGGGGACACATTCTGACACATTGTTCAGAAATAATTCGATCAGAAATAATTTGTAAAACAAATCAAATAATCAAATGTAACTTGTCAATGTGGAAAGGCTTGGCAAAACAAGTGCAGCTGAAAGTCCAAAGATGAAAGTCCACACTTTTACAAGGAAAGTAGTGATGTTACAGGATGACATTCTGACTGACAATAATAAAAGTTTTATTCATTCCACATATCATGTTGTATTGGGCATCTATTGTCATCGGTTGTTGTCTCACAGACCTTTGCTTTTACAACTATTGGCATCTCTACTGCAGTTGACCAACAGCATTCACTTCCAGTTTGCTTTGTAAGCTCTATATAAAGACCAGCCAAAGGTGGACTCCATCAGCTTGGTTAGACACAGTAAGGGATCCTCTTATTCTATTTACACGGCAAGTGCAAAGGCAAGATGGAGCGAGCCGATGGTGTTTTCCACCACCACTATGATGAGCAAGTCCGGCCATTGATAGATGTCATCGATGCCCTCCGCTTCATTGGCATTGATCAGGATCTGGCCCTGCCTGCCATAGCTGTGATCGGAGACCAGAGCTCAGGGAAGAGCTCTGTGCTGGAGGCGCTGTCTGGAGTGGCTCTCCCCAGAGGCAGCGGTGAGATTATCTATTCATATAGCAGACGCTCCCATGCTTTACTTGCAATATACATTACAGTACAGCATCCGAATGTGTGGTCCCTGGGTACCCATCACAGGCTCATCAATCATTTTCCACACTAGCACTTTTTTTACATTATGATTATGTCAAAATATATTTCCATATCTAAGTTTTAACAAAACAACCAAACATTATGATTGTGTCATGGCTGTGTCTCCTTCAGGCATTGTGACGAGATGTCCTCTGGAACTGAAGTTGAGGACGCTGAAGCTGGGAGAGAAATGGACTGCTATCATCAAATACAGCGGGACAGAGATCAAGTTTGATGACCCTTCCCTGGTTGAGGAACGTGTCAGGGATGGTGAGTTAAAAGGGTTGAAATGGCAATTACACTGGAATACTCTCATATGATAAAACCTTAAAGGTCACCTAGAATGGAAATAATTTTTTTCTTGGTCTTCATGAATTATGAGAGGTTGTGCATAAACAAAGAGCTATCATGAACATGAGGCATGGTTGTGCCCTCCTTCATATGGAAATCTTGAACTTAGAAATAGACACTAAAAAATGGGCGATTCAGCAAAACTGCTTGCTTGTGATGTCAGACCTCGCAAAGCCATTGAAGTTCAATTGGGGTTGCCAAAGAGGGCGCCATTTAGTCAATACCCAGCCTAAATATATGGTTTTAATATACTATTTTAGTCAGTTACAAGCCTAAATAACTGACTCAAGTATGGACAGAACAAAAATGGATGTGGGGGCCAGTTTTACCTCCTCCTGAATGTTCCCAAAAGCCCAGGATGAGTTGGCGGGAGATGGCGTTGGGATCAGCAGCTCTCTGATCCATCTGGAGATCATGTCTCCTGATGTGTCTGATCTCACTCTCATCGACTTGCCCGGGATCACCAGAGTCCCAGTGCCTGGCCAACCAGACGACATCTCAGACCAGGTGATGAAGAGATGAAGAGATTTTATGAACAACATTCAAATGTTCATATACTGTATACAGTCCCCTCCAAAAGTATTGGAAGACATGCTAAAGTTGACTATATATAAAATCATCTTTTGGAAATTGATCCTAATGCCTTAAAAGACCAATATCCAACCTTTAAGGCCTACAGTATGTTAACTCTATGTGCTAAAATTCCCATAGAGGCTAGCAGAACTTTATTTGTTTTATTTTTTAAATGCCAGGCAGTCATTTCAAAGATCCAGGACACTATGTACCCTGATGAAGTCCCCTTGACCTTTGGAATTAAAATAACCAACACATACCCTTCACCATACCAAGAGATTGGCATGGTTTTATTTCAGTTAGCCTATTAGCTGGTTTGAATTGCATTGAGCTCAGTGAGAATGAAACCAGCTGATAGGGGACCAAGGGGACTTTATCAGGGTGCATAGTGTCCTGGATCCATGAAATAACTGCGATTCAAAAAATAAAACAAATAAAAATCTGCTAGCCTTTATGGGAATTATGCGACTTTGTAACCGCAGGGTTGCCGGTTCAATCCCTGACCAGTAGAAATAAATGTGGGCAGGGGAGTGGTTGAGCACCGCTCTCCCATGTCCACATCCACAGCTGAAGTGCCCTTGAGCAAGACACCTAACCTAACCCCTCACTGCTCCCCAAGCAGTGCTCTTGAGCAGGCAGCTCTCTGCTCCGGGTTAGTGTGCCTAGTGTGCCTAATGTTCACTAATTCACCGATTGGGATAAATGCAGAGACTGAATTTCCCTCACAGGATCAAAAGAGTATACATACACTGATATTATTATTAAATGTATTTTAACAATGATTTCTTTCTTATTAAGATTAAAAAGCTCATATTGCACTTTATTGAGAAGAGTGCAACGATTAACCTGGTGGTGGTCCCATGTAATGTTGACATAGCAACAACTGAAGCTCTCAGAATGGCCCAGGAAGTTGATCCAGAAGGGAAAAGAACTTTGGGTGAGAACACTGGAAACAATCTCCTTCTCCTTATTAACCACAATGTAGGAGAAAACGTCATTAGATATTTCTACTTCCTGTTATTCTGTATGTTATTATACAGCCATTCTGACAAAGCCAGACCTTGTGGATGGTGGAACTGAACCAAACATTTTAAAAATTGCTCTAAACCAAGTTATCCCGCTCAGCAAGGGATATATAATGGTGAAGTGCCGGGGTCAACAGCAAATTCATGACAAAATGTCTCTGGCTGAGGCCATTCGGATGGAGAGAGACTTTTTCCAACATCACAAGTATTTTAGGCAAGTTGTTTCTTTATCCATTCTTTTAGGCAGAGACTATTTGCACCCGGGTGTAAATAATGAACATTACTATTTACACCCGGGTGCAAATAATGAACATTACTATTTACACCCGGGTGTAAATAGTGTAATAATCAACATTACTATTTACACCCGGGTGTAAATAGTGTAATAATGAACATTACTATTTACACCCGGGTGTAAATAGTGTAATAATCAACAATACTATTTACACCCGATGTCTAACATCCATGTTCTCTGTCAATAGGCCTGTGTATTTACCAGCTCTACAGTAGGCTAGGCCTAATTTAGTTTTGAACAGTTTTTAGCTGTTTTGCCATGTCTGGGTTACTTGGAAGTGATTATACAAATATTAGGTTAATGAGTGGTCATGTGGTAGCTTTATCAAAGACAAGCTACTTTAAAGAGTTGTTTTCTGAGTTGTCTTCCAGGCAGCGCTGCCACTGTTGACTTAAAAGCACTTAATCCTACTCCTAACCTTAACCTAACCTTAACCTAACCTTAACCCTAACCTTAACCTAACCTTAACCCTAACCCAGGGGTTCTCAAACTTTTTTGGTCCGAGGACCCCTAATGGAGCAGAATTTTTTCCGAGGACCCCCCCCCCCCCATCGCACCACAAAATTACAGTTACCACAATTGTTTAAAATAGGCATTTTAATGCAAATCATTTAAAATAGGCATTTTGATGCAAAAGTAGGGCCTAGGAACAGTGTTTTGTCAAATGTGGGCCTACTGTGTAACTGTATTTCACTCACATTAATGAATAGTGGTGGGATTCTATTTAGAATTCATTGAAATAATAATAATAATAAAAACAGACTGACAAACTGCAGTGCAATCACAGCATGAATTATGCATTCAGAGGTAACTGTCATGGAGTAAATTAAATTATACATTTACTAATCGACGATTAGTAAGATTAGTAAGATCAAAGATTAGTCAAGTGAAAATCAATGATGCAGTAACAGGCACCAAACTGGTGTCAGAGTAAGACAATCAAACTGCTAGAAATACATGCATTACTATTAAAAATGACTTGCATGGTTGTGTAGGCCTGACTGCCCTGAAAATGGCAATATAAGAACCATGGTGGAGGTATACGTTGGGGCTGAGCAGTTTACTGAAATATGTGGTGTGTGCCTTCCAGAAATAAATGGCAATTTTTATTCAGTGCTGAGAAATGACTTTTGACACTTTTTGCGCTCCATATATTTGTGACACTAGCTGATCTGACCTGACTTGTTTGCGTGGTAGCACACATGACGTGCACAGATGATGATTCTCTATAATATTTTTTACTGCATTGCAATGAACAAAGTAAAGGCAAAAAAGTGTTTATTTGTCAAACAAATTTGGATGCAGTATGAGTCTTGAATTCGATACCATACAGGAGTTTGCTAGGATCTCAAAACCGTATTATGAACGTGACTTGCCATAGAGAAACACATGCAACGTTGGATTATGAACATAGGCTATTATGCCACAAAAAACATGGGGTAAGTGGAGCTAAATGAAGTTATTATTTTGCTATCACTTCGTCTGTTTTATGGCCTAGAATGTTGTATTTGCTATCTGTGGATAGCTCTAGCTCTCCTCTTTCATCTGACATGCGTGCCGTATATTTCTGATGGCGGTTTCACGTAAAGTAAATCAAACGAGAGTAGGCTAATGGTAGCCGAAGCTATATGACATTATTATTTGTTTGTCACTTCGTCTGATTTTATAAAACAAAATGATCGATGTATTTGGTATCAATGGAAAGCTCTGTTTCTCCTCTTTCATTTGATATGCGTGTCATGTCTGTGCGATGCGGGATCCACGAGTAATTCAAGCGAGAGTTCTGGATGCGCGGGTGAACGCAGAGCAATATAGACTGTAAATATGATATACTTTGATTTAACTTCATGATTTTATTTTATGTTCATACTTGATCGTACAGACATGTGTTTAGTCTCGTTGGAAAGCCCCGGTTCTGCTCTTTCGTGCAATATAAGTCTCATCTCGCTATGACTAATAATCACGGAGCAATGTAACAAAGAAGAATGTGTGTGTTTTTTGACGCACTTTGCGTCCGTCGGGCTCATAGGGTTAAATTGTAACTTTTTCACGGACCCCCTGGCAACACGTCACGGACCCCCAGGGGTCCGCGGACCCCACTTTGAGAACCACTGCCTTAACCCATGCCTAAGCGCCTTCCAGGCAGCGTTGGGGGCTCAAAGTCAAAACACAACCTTTCTACTAACAACTAGCCTACTGAAGCCTACTTCTACTTAACTGTACTCATAACTGAAATAAAACCAGTCAATCTTTGACAGGTTCAAAAAGCACAAACTCTTATTTGCCGCGAGGTAACGTCATCTAAGAAAATAGAAGTCATCGTGCGTACTTTGGCAGGCAAAAAGTTACACTTCAGCTGTGATTCGAACCCTATACCTTGAGCATGGTAACCCAATCACTTATCCACTGTACTACGCCCCGTTGAAAAAGAATGGGAGAATACTAATTATTGACTCACTTGTTGGGGTTGCTAGGTAACGGTAAACAAAACTAATAGATCGTATTTCTTGATTTTGCTTGCAAACGGACGGCTTTACCCGTTCACTGAATAAAGTTTGTGGAAATGTAGTACCACTTTCCCATCTCAAATATAGTTTTAATAATCCTAACTTGTTAGATTTAGGTAGGCCATCTCCTGCCAAGATGGTCCCGCTATGTTGGATAGCACGCATTTCAGGTTTGGGTGTAAATAAGAAAATGCCTCGATTCCACTATTTACACCCGGGTGCAAATAATCACTTCTTTTATCATCTTAGTTGAGAATACTGAGTCACTTCTGCCTTAATTAATTGAAATTACAATTAATTGTCACAATTACAATTCAATTAAAGGAGACATAGAATGGAAACTGTCTTGGTTTTCATGAATTTGGAGAGGTTGTGCATAACCAAAGAGCTATCATGAACATGAGGCATGGTTGTGCCCTCTGAAAATCTTGAAATTAGAAATAGCCAAAAAATGGACAAATTAGAACAAAGCCTGTTTGTGATGTCAGATATCGCAAAGCCATTGAAGTTCAATTGTGGTGGCCAAAGAGGGCGCCATTTAGTCAAACGGACCATTTCTATACCCAGACTAAATGTAAGGTTTTAATTGGGCTTTTAAAATTGCAATTGAGTTTATTTTTTATGAATCAAAGTTGAATATATAATATTTGTACACCAGAGAACACAGTGCAATACTCAATTCATCCATTTTATGTCCTCTTTAAATCAAATATGAACAATTCCCAGCTGCCTTCTAGAAGAGGGAAGAGCCACTACCCAGTTCCTTGCTACTGAACTGACCCAGGAGCTGGTGAAGCATATCAAGGTGAGTAGTGATGTTCAAGAGGACAGGCCTCTGCTATGACAGTATCTACAGGGCACGGCAGGTTTTTACTCATTTTACAGTATACGATGACAACCTTCTTGCTATATTATATTTGTTTGGATTATGAGGTATGACATAAACAGAGCACTACTACTACACTTTACTTGATGTATTACTGTAAAGGATTTGTCAAAGGAAGTTTTTATTTTAGTTCAGTTTCTGTTCTAACTCTAAAACTAAATGTTTTTCACTGTAACGTTCACATTATCATTCTGAGAGTGTGCCTGTGTGTGTGTGTGTGTGTGTGTGTGTGTGTGTGTGTGTGTGTGTGTGTGTGTGTGTGTGTGTGTGTGTGTGTGTGTGTGTGTGTGTGTGTGTGCATGTGTACATGTGTACATGTGTATGTGTGCACTGTACATGTGTGTGTGTGCATGTGTGCGTGCGTGTGTGTGTGTGTGCGTGTGTGTGTGTAAATTTGTCAGGATTCTCTTCCAAGATTGTCTGATCAGGTGAATTCAAAGCTGAGCGATACCAAGCAACTCTTAACTAAGTTCAAGAAAGGTCCTCCACTGGATCCTGAGGAGAAGAAGGAGTACTTTGTTGAGGTACAGTAACAATGTACAGTACATAGGATGACATGTACATTGTAGGATGACATGACTACATGACAGGAGTGCATGCAGTGTTGGTTGCTCAGAGCTAGTAGTGTTGAGTTGATCTGTAATGCTGCTGTTTCTTCACAGATCATTAGCCGGTTTACTGACAAGATCAAATGCCTGGTCTCAGGAGAAGTCATTAACAGTGAACACCTCTATGTGCTCCTTCGTGCCCAGTTTGGAGAATTTAAAAGGGTCCTTGAAAACAGCAAGAATTCATGTAAGTGCAAGAGAGTCCATTGTATTAAGCAGCAGATTAATTCACACTCTTAGCGCATTGACACTATGATTCATCACATGAAGAGAAATCACTGTAATGTAGCTGTTCAATGTGATAACCTAAAACACATATGGGAATTAACAGTTGGCCAGAAAGTGGAAGAGGTTGTTGCCGACTATGATGCAAAACACAGAGGAAGAGAGTTACCTGCTTTTAGCGAGTACAGAGTGTTTTTGAAGACAGCACAAGATCTGGTGGTGGAGCAACAGCCTCCAGCCCTTGAGACTTTGAAGAACATAAAAGGTGTCTGTTATTTTTCGCTTTTATGTACGCTATCACAATGATCAGGATTACTTATTTCTTTCAAAATAATCTCATCTCTCTCAAATGAGAGTATTGCCTTATTTTGCTTTATATATTCAGGTTGTGAAAATATTTCTTCCAGATATTGTCCAAGATCAATTTAAGGAAATCTCAAAAACATGCTTCTCAAACTATCCTTACCTCAGACGTTTCACAATGGTGATTATGACTTATCTTATTTAAAAAAATGTTGGGGGGTGGAAAACAATTCATCTTAGTAGTCATCCACATGAACAAATATTTTACATGATCTCAGGAATCAGTAATACTCCATAAAACAACAATGCCATTGTTACTGCCTGTTAGAAAACAATAGAAGATATCCAGTCGAGACAGGAGACCACAGTGGCAGAGAGAATCTGTGAGCAGTTTAAGATGGAGAAGCTGGTCTTTACACAGGACAGCATCCTCAATGAAAGACTGGACGCTGCTGAAGAGAACTATGCTGATTTAGACAGCAGGAAGAACTACCCCAAGATACTTAAAGAGTATTACCAGGTACTCACACAAACATTGTCAAGAAAGGACCTGCACACCTTGATAGGGTTTTTTGCAGGTGCAGCTTTTTCACACAAACATTAACAGTACGGTATTTAATTTTTTCTCTCTCCCTCCCTCTCTCTCTCCCTTTCCCTTTTTATTTGCTTTTTCCCCATTTGTTTGTTTCCTGTTTGTGTATTGTATTTTTGGCTTTCCGGTGCTTGAAAATGTTAACTCACTGCAATTCTCCGTCTCTCCTGTCCTGTCAGATTGTGGTGCAGCGGCTGGCAGACCAGGTCCCCATGCTGATCCTGCACTTCCTGCTGCATGAGTCCATGCGCATCCTGTGCCTCAAGGTGCAGGGCCTCATGGAGATCCACAAGCTGGACGAGTATCTGGAGGAGAGCACGGAGAGCAGCCGCCGTCGCAACGAGCTGCATCACCGCCAGGAGCGCCTCGTCTTCGCGTACGAGAAGCTCAGTGTGTTTTTCTGAGGAGGTCAGCAGTGAGAAGCTCAGTCTGTTCTTCTGAGGAGATCAGCAGTGAGAAGCTCAGTGTGTTCTTCTGAGGAGATCAGCAGTGAGAAGCTCAGTCTGTTCTTCTGAGGGCGTTAGGCCACGTTAATCACATTTCTCTGATACAGTTTTGAGTTACTTTTTTTTTTTAGACTCATGTGTCATGGTTATATTATGAATTCAGTCACAACAATTATGTGCACAGTTGCCAGTACTTGGAGGAGGAATTCCAACAGGAGCACATATGACCAGGCAAACTCTGTAAGGGCCCTTAAATGTGATAAAAAGATGTAGGGTCTGGGAACTCACCGTAGGCAGGGCTCAATCCGAGGGGTGGGATATAAACAGTTGTCTTTCAAATTCCCTCTCCGCAATATAATACTAAACGAATTGTCTTCTTGTTTTCAAATAGCAGGATGTGTTACCGTCACAACTTCTGGTCGCATGTCAGTCACCATTATGTTAAGCCCGCCCCCCGACTCTATACACACTGTGATTGCCCGTCCATTTCTTGGTTTCTCAGCTCCCTGGCTCAATGGAGCGTAGCTAGACTGCCCCGCCAGCCAATTTACATTTGCTGCCACTAGGGGCGTCTAGATTTCTAGGCTACTAGAGGCCTCTGGACTGGATGACCAATTGAATGTAAGAGAAGTGCGGTGTTGCCCTCTAGTGGCTGGACTGGGTGCCTGACCAATTGAATGTAAGAGAAGTGCGGTGCTGCCCTCTGCTCAAGTTACTGGCTGGCTGGAGCAAGCTGTGTGTGTATCAGCCATTCACATATTGTCAGTGTGTTCATAAAAATTGCAGGTGAAAGGAAATGCAGGTGTGTGCTCGTTTCTAATAGTTGTTTCACGTACATTAGAAATGGGCAGCGTCCAACCTGTAAACAGCAACTCAGAATATGAGGCTGTTAAGGCAACTGAAAGCTAACCTGACTTTCGCCAGATCCTGTAGTTCGCTGTCTGCTTCACACAAGGATCTGGGACTTCTCGGTAGGAGATGTATTTCTGAAGGCGGGTCCTTGTAAAACATCCTCGCATGTGATTTGATAAACCACTTGCCTGTTATCTTGAATGACGTGCTAGGCTTCTTCAAGTTCTTGCCAAACCCGGTCGGAAGAAGAGTAAAAACATCCTTGCCACCAATAAATGTCTTCAAAACTTTTCTCTGAAAGAATGAATACTCGATAGATTCGACAAAACGGTTGAAATAGCAGAATCAATGTCAGCACAAGACTCCTCGCTGCGTGCCGCCATTGTTATTTGAATCAAACACTCGCTTCGGCGCTCCTGATTGGCTGCTCATTTTTGATCACTGGCAGGGGTTTGGATTGCCCTCGCGTCCAGACCCTTGTGTAGAGCTCAGCGAAACGCCTCTGGTGGAGCATGGCGGAACTACAAGGGTCTGGCGAGAGTCAGGCTAACTGAAAGCAGCTTGTTTTAGAAGGCTCTTTAGGAGCAAGAGCTGATTGGTGCACTGTACGTCGCCACCAGTTACAGCGACACTCGAGAGTTTCCTGTGTGAACTTGGTCATTTTATTTTCACACATGAAACAGAACCCCTTAATCTCACCCCTTACTGTATGAATGCTCTACTTTTGACCTTTAACCCCTCTAAAATTAGCTTTCAAGTAGAAATGTGCAAAGATTAAGGTTGATTGAGAAGGAAAACCTGCTGAATTCACTATTTCAATTTCCCCTGAATTTCCCCCTTTAATCAAGGAATTATTGAAGATTATAGATACGTAAGCTGTCCTGAATTATCTCTTCATCACAACAAATAAGAGGGAAACTGACTACACCTTAAGGGAAAACTATGCAGGTTTGGCGATTTCATTGCTGGCTTCGCTTTTGCTTTTCGTTCATTTTACACCTCGAGCAAAACAATTGATGTTTACCTTTTTCCCGTTTATCCAGCCATTCTGCGAGTCTGGCGATACAACTTTTAGCTTCAGCCTAGCATAGATCATTGAAACGGATTAGACCAGTAGCATCTCACCTGCTAGCATCATGTTTAAAAGTGACTAAGATTTCCAGTAATTTTCCCATTTAAAACGTGTCTCTTCTCAAGTTAGAAAGTGCAATAAGACCAACTGAAAATGAAACCTGGCGTTTTTCTAGGCTGATTTGACATGGAACTACACTCTCATCTGGCTTAATAATCAAGGCAACTTGCAAACGTACCACGGGCGCAGTGATATCGTACCCAGCATCTGAAAATAGTCCCCATATAGACAACAAGCAGTAGTAGGGTTAGCAGTTTGCAAGTTGCCTTGATTATTACGCCAAACTGACGTAAATGAGAAGACAGGACAGAATCAACTACATGATCAGGTTTCTCTCCGTGTTATAAAGTGCAAATTCGTTTTGTGTTGTGTTTATGTCATGTCTAGCCTATTGCTTTAGCCTACTTGCCCATCTTAAAGCCAATTTGAGTATAGCCTAGACTAGATTTGCCTATTGAAAAGCAGTAAACCTAGGCCACAATTAAGTTGCAGCAAATAACTCGTCATTATCCATATTGTTGAGCAATTAATGACTAGTGTCATTGGCTGTTGTGTTAGGACTGAATAATGTGAGCTTTCAAGTCGCTGTGGGCCTGTGTGGTGGTGGTGAACCAAAAGGGAGCAAAGGTTGTGGCTGCTGATATCAGCTGATTATCATTAGGCCAACAAAACCACAGTGGCACCTCAGGACAGACTGTGAAAGAATCAAATTTCCAATAAAAGAAAAGCAGGTATCAGTTTAAAAACTATTATTATGTAGCAAGCATAATCCATAAGAAGCGCATAAGTGTATGTTAAGCAGATATGCCTTTAGACTCCTCTTGAAAGATCCAAAACTATTACAGGAACGGAGAGCACTGGGCAACTCATTCCACCAGCATGGAACCACTGAAGAAAAGAGTCTTGAATTTGATCTGGCGTTTCTAGCTGGTCGACACGAAAGACATACATCAGAAGACCACAGTGGGCGGTTGGGGGTGTCATTGAATTAAATATGGATGAGATTATTTCTAATCTCAACATGGACTGGATGAGATTATTAGAGTGCATGAAAATGCACTATACTGTTATTCCAAGTCTTCTTAGTCTTCTTCTTCTAACGCTCGCAATTCAGCTTGAACCGTTTAACGTAGAAACTTCATTCAAACTTTGTTGCGTAGGTCTTGCTTATGCCATGTGTGCTTTGTATTTTTCAACTTTGTAACTTTTATACTTTTTAAACTATTAGTTAAAAACTATTACAATTTCCCCCATAGACTTAACATTGCTCATTATGACATCACGGCAGCAATTACAATGTTACCCCAGCTGGTCAGCCACCTGGTTACCAACTGTCAGTTTCTCTCAGGCTTTAATGGCCTGTACAGATTACACAACTTTTTTGTCTTTCACGATTATTTTTTACGATTGACCATGTCAAACTAGGCGATCAGAGAACCACAAAATCATGCAGTGTCGTGGCCGCAAGAGTGACCACATTACAAGATCATTTATCGTAGCCTTCTCGTCGTGTGTCGTCACAGTATCAGTGTCAACACGGGAGTCGTAGGAGATTCCCCAAAAAATCTAACATGCTAGACTTTTGGTCGTAACGTCTTAGAATGTCGCAGACAATAAATCGCGGGTCGTTGAACATGTCAGATTACAAGACGCTTCCTCCTTCGAACGTCGTTCCCGACTTTGAATATTCGGACCCGACAATGGAAATTTGTCGGCCACGACACAATCGTGGCAAAATCGGGCTGAAATCGTGTAGTCTGCACAGGCCATAAGCATACAATCTCTCTGAAGACTACATATCCTGTTTAACTGTTTCCTCTGTCCACAACTGTTTCAAAATAAAAGTCCTCACTGCAATAATACACTATTAAATCATTTAACCATTGTAACTAAACTATTTAACTGTTCAAACATTCCAACTGTCAGTTATCATCAACTATGCCTCCAGTCAACTACATGAAACGTCCATGTACCTAGCAACCAACATAGAAACCATTGAAATTAAGCCTTTATAACCGTTTCCATAGCAACTAACATGATTATACTGCAGTAACTTCTTGTTTACTGATAGTGGCCACCATGGATACCCTAGCAACAAATGTTTCAAAATAAAAGTCCTCACTAGCAAGTTAGCTAGTTAGCATGGTTAGCATATTTAACATTGTTAGCATAGTTAACATTTTTAGCATAACTGCTAGAAATGATTAGCTAAGTTAGCTAATCAACCTGGTTAGCATATTTTAGCATAGTTAGCATTTTTAGCATAACTGCAAAAAATCATCAACTAAGTTAACTAATCAACCTGGTTAGCATTGTTAGCAATTTTAGCATGGTTAGCATAGTTAACATGTTTAGCAGTATTGCTAGAAAACATCAGTTAAGTTAGCTAATCAACCTGGTTAGCATTGTTAGTAAAGTTAGCATTGTTACCATAGTTAACATTGCTAGCATAGTTAGCATTTTTAGCATAACTGCTAGAAATCATTAGCTAAGTTAGCTAATCAACCTGGTTAGCAATGTGAGCATAGTTAGCATAGTTAACATTTTTACCATAACTGCAAGAAATCAGTACCTAAGTTAACCAATCAACCTGGTTAGGGCCCGAGCACCGAGGTGCGGCCGCTGTAGCAGCGGCTGCACCGTAGGTGCAAGGCCCTATTGTTTTTGTACAGATTATTAGGGCCCGAGCACCGAGGTGCGGCCACTGAAAGTGGCTGCACCGGAGGTGCAAGGCCCTATTGTTTTTGCTCAGATTATTAGGGCCCGAGCACCGAGGTGCGGCCGCTGTAGCAGCGGCTGCACCGTAGGTGCAAGGCCCTATTGTTTTTGCTCAGATTATTAGGGCCCGAGCACCGAGGTGCGGCCGCTGTAGCAGCGGCTGCACCGTAGGTGCAAGGCCCTATTGTTTTTGCTCAGATTATTCTTATTCTCTTTTCCTCTTAGCCCGTGCGGCCGTTTCACCAACTTGGCATGCTCCAAAACTCTTGTAATTTGGCAGGCATATGTAGAATTGCATTTGATGCTCAGAGACAGAGCCCTGGCCTAGGGTGTGGCTCAGGGGGTCTATAGCGCCACCTATCGCGCTGTCTGTTGTGGTTGACATGTGCATGCACGAAAATTAACCAAATTTGGTAGGCAGATGTGTTGTATAAATCTGAACAACTTTTACATTTACACTACATAGTGAATCTTAAACAAATTTGAGTTATGATTATGATTATGATTTTTGCACATCATGTATTTTGAAACACTTCTCCTAGACGGTTTATCGAAATCATGTCATATGAGCAGTAAAAGGATCTTGAGGGGTTGCCCGAGAGGAATTGCGAACAGATTTTTGAATTTTCGAAGCATATCGAAATGGCGAAGGTTTGAATTATGGCGTCTTATTACGAAACAGGAAGTTGGTGTTATAAGCAGAAAAAAGGTTATAAATTGGATGTAATTTGGCAGCTACATGTGGAATTGCTTCTGCTAGTCAGGGACAGAGCTCTGGCCTAAGGTGTGGCTTCGGGACTCTATAGCGCCACCTAGTAGCACGTTCTCTGTTGTGGTTGACACAAACATTCAAGAAAATGAACCAAATTTGGTGGACTTGTGTGTTATTGCTATGGCTAGTCAGATACAGAGCTTTGGCCTAGGGTGTGGCGTAGGGACTCTATAGCGCCACCTAGTAGCACGTTATCTGTTGTGGTTGACACAAACATTCACGAAAATGAACCAAATTTGGTGGACTTATGTGTTATTGCTATCGCTAGTCAGAGACAGAGCTCTGGCCTAGGGTGTGGCTTAGGGACTCTATAGCGCCACCTAGTAGCACGTTATCTGTTGTGGTTGACACAAACATTCACGAAAATGAACCAAATTTGGTGGACTTGTGTGTTATTGCTATGGCTAGTCAGAGACAGAGCTTTGGCCTAGGGTGTGGCATAGGGACTCTATAGCGCCACCTAGTGCGTTGTCTGTTGTGGTTGACACATACATTCACGAAAATGAACCAAATTTGGTGGACTTGTGTGTTATTGCTATCGGTAGTCAGAGACAGAGCTTTGGCCTAGGGTGTGGCTTAAGGACTCTATAGCGCCACCTAGCGCATTGTCTGTTGTGGTTGACACAAACATTCACGAAAATTAACCAAATTTGGTGGGCTCGTGTGTTATTGTTTTTGCTAGTCAGAGACAGAGCTCTGGCCTAGGGTGTGGCTTAAGGACTCTAAAGCGCCACCTAGCGCATTGTCTGTTGTGGTTGACACAAACATTCACGAAAATTAACCAAATTTGGTGGGCTCGTGTGTTATTGCTTTTGCTAGTCAGAGACAGAGCTCTGGCCTAGGGTGTGGCTTAAGGACTCTATAGCGCCACCTAGCGCATTGTCTGTTGTGGTTGACACAAACATTCACGAAAATTAACCAAATTTGGTGGGCTCGTGTGTTATTGTTTTTGCTAGTCAAAGACAGAGCTCTGGCCGAGGGTGTGGCTTAAGGACTCAATAACGCCATCTAGCGCATTGTTTGTTGTGGTTGACACATACAGTACATTCACAAAAATGAACCAAATTTGGTGGGCATGTGTTTTGTTATAGCTATTCAGAGACAGAGCTCTGGCCGAGAATGTGGCTTATGGACTCTATAGCGCCACCTAGTGTGTTACCTGTTGTGGTTGACATACATTCACGAAAATGAATCAAATTTGGTGAGCTTTTTTGTTATTACTGCCGCTAGTCAGAAACAGAGCTCTGGCCTAGGGTGTGGCTTAGGGACTCTATAGCGCCACCTAGCAGATTGTCTGTTGTGGTTGACACACACATTCATGAAAATGAACCAAATTTGGTGGGCTTGTGCGTTATTGCTATCGATAGTCAAAGATAGAGCTCTGGCCAAGGGTGTGGCTTAGGGACTCTATAGCGCCACCTAGCGTGTTGTCTGTTGTGGTTGACACATACATTCAGGAAAATTGACCAAATTTGGTGGGCATGTGTGTTGCTCATGCACATGCTCACCAACACGCACGTGTTGCTTTGTTAGATTCCGAAATGTCACAGGTCTCCGCACCACAGGTGCTCGGGCCCGCCATCGCCGCTTGCGGCTATATTTATTATTCTTTCTTCGTCTTAGCCCGTTTGGCCGTTTCACCAACTTGGCATGCTCCAAAACTCTTGTAATTTGGCAGGCATATGTAGAATTGCATTTGATACTGAGAGACAGAGCCCTGGCCTAGGGTGTGGCTCAGGGGGTCTATAGCGCCACCTACCGCGCTGTCTGTTGTGGTTGACATGTGCATGCACGAAAATGAACCAAATTTGGTAGGCAGATGTGTTGTATAAATCTGAACAACTTTTACATTTACACTACATAGTGAATCTTCAACAGATTTGAGTTATGATTATGATTATGATTTTTGCACATCATGTATTTTGAAACACTTCTCCTAGACGGTTTATCGAAATGATGTCATATGAGCAGTAAAAGGATCTTGAGGGGTTGCCCGAGAGGAATTGCGAACAGATTTTTGAATTTTCGAAGCATATCGAAATGGCGAAGGTTTGAATTATGGCGTCTTATTACGAAACAGGAAGTTGGTGTTATAAGCAGAAAAAAGGTTATAAATTGGATGTAAT
Organism: Sardina pilchardus; assembly: GCF_963854185.1. Lineage (NCBI taxonomy): Eukaryota > Metazoa > Chordata > Actinopteri > Clupeiformes > Clupeidae > Sardina > Sardina pilchardus. Next base: position 31,123,093 of record NC_085005.1, read on the forward strand.
TTGGCAGCTACATGTGGAATTGCTTCTGCTAGTCAGGGACAGAGCTCTGGCCTAAGGTGTGGCTTCGGGACTCTATAGCGCCACCTAGTAGCACGTTATGTGTTGTGGTTGACACAAACATTCACGAAAATGAACCAAATTTGGTGGACTTATGTGTTTTTGCTATCGCTAGTCAGAGACAGAGCTCTGGCCTAAGGTGTGGCTTAGGGACTCTATAGCGCCACCTAGTAGCACGTTATGTGTTGTGGTTGACACAAACATTCACGAAAATGAACCAAATTTGGTGGACTTATGTGTTTTTGCTATCGCTAGTCAGAGACAGAGCTCTGGCCTAAGGTGTGGCTTCGGGACTCTATAGCGCCACCTAGTAGCACGTTATGTGTTGTGGTTGACACAAACATTCACGAAAATGAACCAAATTTGGTGGACTTGTGTGTTATTGCTATGGCTAGTCAGAGACAGAGCTTTGGCCTAGGGTGTGGCATAGGGACTCTATAGCGCCACCTAGTGCGTTGTCTGTTGTGGTTGACACATACATTCACGAAAATGAACCAAATTTGGTGGACTTGTGTGTTATTGCTATTGGTAGTCAGAGGCAGAGCTTTGGCCTAGGGTGTGGCTTAAGGACTCTATAGCGCCACCTAGCGCATTGTCTATTGTGGTTGACACAAACATTCACGAAAATTAACCAAATTTGGTGGGCTCGTGTGTTATTGTTTTTGCTAGTCAGAGACAGAGCTCTGGCCTAGGGTGTGGCTTAAGGACTCTATAGCGCCACCTAGCGCATTGTCTGTTGTGGTTGACACAAACATTCACGAAAATTAACCAAATTTGGTGGGCTCGTGTGTTATTGCTTTTGCTAGTCAGAGACAGAGCTCTGGCCTAGGGTGTGGCTTAAGGACTCTATAGCGCCACCTAGCGCATTGTCTGTTGTGGTTGACACAAACATTCACGAAAATTAACCAAATTTGGTGGGCTCGTGTGTTATTGTTTTTGCTAGTCAAAGACAAAGCTCTGGCCGAGGGTGTGGCTTAAGGACTCAATAACGCCATCTAGCGCATTGTTTGTTGTGGTTGACACGTACAGTACATTCACAAAAATGAACCAAATTTGGTGGGCATGTGTTTTGTTATAGCTATTCAGAGACAGAGCTCTGGCCGAGAATGTGGCTTAGGGACTCTATAGCGCCACCTAGTGTGTTACCTGTTGTGGTTGACATACATTCACGAAAATTAATCAAATTTGGTGAGCTGGTTTGTTATTACTGCCGCTAGTCAGAAACAGAGCTCTGGCCTAGGGTGTGGCTTAGGGACTCTATAGCGCCACCTAGCAGATTGTGTGTTGTGGTTGACGCATACATTCAGGAAAATGAACCACATTTGGTGGGCATGTGTGTTATTGCTATAGCTATTCAGAGACAGCGCTCTGGCCAAGGGTGTCTTAGGGACTGTATAGCGACACCTAGCGCATTGTCTGTTGTGGTTGACACACACAGTCACGAAAATGAACCAAATTTGGTGGGCTTGTGCGTTATTGCTATCGATAGTCAAAGATAGAGCTCTGGCCTAGGGTGTGGCTTAGGGACTCTATAGCGCCACCTAGCGTGTTGTCTGTTGTGGTTGACACATACATTCAGGAAAATTCACCAAATTTGGTGGGCATGTGTGCTGCTCATGCACATGCCCACCAACACGCACGTGTTGCTTTGTTAGATTCCGAAATGTCACAGGTCTCCGCACCGCAGGTGCTCGGGCCCGCCATCGCCGCTTGCGGCTATATTTATCATTGTTACCATAGTTAACATTTTAACATGAATAGAAGTCATTAGTTAAGTTAGAACTGGAATGTTTCAGCTTTAAACTGTCTACCTTCACACTATCAACTCTCTGTAAACTATGCAACAACCATGTTTACCCTAGCTACACCTTAGTAACCATATCTACATTATCTATCTATTTTTGCATTTTCATGCACTGGTAATTCCTTGGAATTGCATTTCTAGTTTTTTCTGACAGCCCTAACCATCATGTTGTGACATTCCCTATTCACAGACATTTCATGTACACAATATGCTCATGGAAAACATAAGGAAGTGACACCAAACAGAGGTGACGTGTGGTCCTGAATGGTCCTGGTGACAGAATCTTTTTTGTATCTATTTTATTCCTTACAGGCTAGACCAAAAATCTCTCTCGGTCAATGAGAAAACATTGGTATCACAAATTTGAGAAATTGAGTAGGATAATTGTGTTATTCTTAACTATATGTCATCTTATAAAGGATAGATATGGTCTTTACTAAACCTGATAACAGTTTCAGTCGGTCATTTTGTTCCATCATGAGTGACTATAAATGTTTATAACTGGCAAGATAACAAAGCTAATATCAGTATTGCATGGAGTGCAATATTGCAGCCACTGAGTGGAAATTCCCTCATGCTGTAAACTAAAATCTTTGAAATCATTTGCTGAAAAGGGAACAGAAAACATAGGTTACTCAAAGAAGTAAAGGATCAATTCTGATATTATAGCACCCATATTACACTTTTTGAAATGTGCACATCCAATATTACCCTCATCAGCATGGCCACTAAAGTCAGTACCCATATGGCTTGTCTATGCTTAACCATAAGCTGTCCACTTTGCACTATATTGACATTCTAAACATTGTACTAATAACCAAATATTCTAGACACACTGAAATAAAATACAGTACTTTGCGGTTTCAAACTGCACTCAACATCTTTACATGTCACACAATCGCTGAAACAGAAAAATTCTGCACCAAATCTGCCAAACCATGAGTTACCTACAGTATCAATCAGTTATTTGCAAGACATTACACACATAGTTGATATTCTAAGACACGACTGGGCAGACTTTGATTGGCCAGATTGAAATAGTTTGATTGACACTGTAATTGATGCTGACGAGACCCAAACAGGAGACTGGGCATGGCAGTGTGTTCTCATAGGGCTGTTCTTTTCATTTTCTTTAAACGTAACTTTCTAGAACACAACAAATGTGTAAAGTATGGCGGTGTATTGCGAACATACACTATCATCACAGAATCAATAAGTGCTTTATCTCAACATTATCTCTAATTATTGTAATACAATCAAATAATCAAATGTAACTTGTCGATGTGGAAAGGCTATTGGCAAAACAAGTGCGCCAATGAGAAGATGAAAGTCCACAGTTTCACCAGGAAAGCAGTGATGTTACAGGATGACATTCTGACTGAAAATAATAAAAGTTTTTTATAGTCCTTTTGGATGAAATCCCACTATTCATTCCGCATATCATGTTGTATCGGGCATCTAAATTGCTTAGATTATTGTTATTGTCTCGCAGACCTTTGCTTTTACAGCTATTGGCATCTCTACTTCAGTTGACCAACAGCATTCACTTCCAGTTTGCTTTGTAAGCTCTATATAAAAACCAGCCAAAGGTGGACTCTTCCATCAGCTTGGTTAGACACAGTAAGGGATTTACACGGCAAGTGCAAAGGCAAGATGGAGCGAGTGTCGTGGAAAAAATGTTCCACTATGCGAATCCAATTATCACTAATTAATACTTAACACTTAACTATATACTAAATAGCACTCCGGAACAAAGCGTCCGTAGGAGACAATACAGACAGGAGACTTCTGTAGACTGTTGATCTTTATTCCCCATATTGCAATGATAGTACAGCGAAAACAAAGTTTCAGGCTGACAGTCAAGACAATAGGGAGAAGGTGAGGTGTCATCCGCTGGCCATCCCGATGAACGTCCTACCTAAGATGGCAGGGTCTAATCTTATATACCTAATGCACACTTCTTGGCGTCCCCGCTCGCATCACCCCATATTCTTTTAGCCAATCAGCGTAAAGTTTATGTCATTTTCCTCGGACCTTGTGTTCTTGTGTTTCTTTGCTTTGATATGCCAGGGGATGATATAGACTCTCTCTCAGACACTTTCTTCTTGACATTTCTATTATGGATGGTTGTTCATAATTAGTTGTGTGGCGAGTTTTCTGGTACCTCAGACAGTGTGCCTCCCATTGTCCTCTATCGGACCCCGCCAGCTCGGACCCCGCCAGCGGATGACATCCCCTCTCCCTTGATCATGAAGATTCACCTGGTCCTTTCTCGGACCCGACCAGCGGATGACCTCCCCTCTCCCTTGAACATGAGGGTTCAGCCCTAATATGGCTTTCCGTCCCATATAACTCTTTGGTTTGCTTAGATGGTCAGTTAAGATATTCTAGATGAAAGTGCATTCAGCAAAACCAGATGCTAATGCTGGTGCTGATGTTTGCAGAAAAATGCCAGACACAGGAACACACAAGAACATACAGTACTGTATGCAGTAGGCCCCATGTTACAGCTTATGAACCACACTAAGATCAAAGGCAGTAGGCCCAATTTTAAAGCTTATGAACCATGAATGCATCCTGTGAATTCTGACTAAAATATCACATATAATCTGAAAACCACCACATATTCCCCCCTTTGAGGCTAAACTAGCCTCACTCCACAGTTGACAGCATATACGATGCGCCATGTGACTGAATATACTGTCATGGCATTACATCAAAACGCGTGAACATGCACTGGGGAACACCACATATAATTGTCCCCTGAAACAAGTGATGATTATAGTAACTATAAAACGTAATATACCATGACTTCAGGGAATTAAATGATGACAAGACATTATTAATATGAATAATGGTCATATACAAACATCATGTAGGAATTGTCACAAGTTTTTTTTTTTTTTTCAACTGGCTTACACCCATCCGTGTGTGCCCAGACAAGTACCCTTCTGAAAAAATGGTTAAACGATTCCATAAACATACATAATTAATATCAAGCATGTGTAAATAGTAATATGACCCATATTATGTTAGGCTATGTGTGAATACTAATACTATCAAGATTATGTTTTGTGTAATGTGTTCAATACTTTTAAGATTATATTATGTGTAACTATTAATACTAATGATCAAACCTGGGACGCCCAGATCGGGTGACAGAAAGACCAATTTCCTGCTATGAACAATGGCTAGGACCCGAGACGGATTTGTCCCTAGAAGTGACTGGTAAGTTAGTCCTTCTAAACATAAAATACAATTTTATGCAACGGCCATCATGCCAAATCAGTGGTTCTTAACAATGTCATGAGTATTTTTGTCCCTAATCTGACAATCCGTTCGCTACGACTATATGTGATATAATCAGTAGATATGTTGATTATATATCGATTATAGTTTGGTTATACTACCTACATGCTCCACCCGCCTGTTGTCCCGTAGCATCACTTCCCTTGGATATCTCACAAGTACCACCACATACATGCCCCTTTCGGGCTGGGTGGGCGTCACTGGTCGCAAGTGTACGCCACACCATGGAGAAGTGCTGCCAGTACCCTGTCTAGGTGGCCCCTGCTGACCAAAGTGGGGTCCTACCCGTCCTTGGGTACTGTCTGAGCCACAAACTCCACCATATCTTCAGGCGGTTGGGGTGAGCATATGGCAGGCCGGGGTGAGAGCATCTTTTTGTAGGTTCCAAGCAAGCATTACAAGCAAGAGTTATCCAACTCTGCTGGACGGTCTTGCAAATGAGGGCTAATCCTCCACAACTCTAAGTTCCATCTACTAAGTAATAATAAGAGTAATAAGTATTTGTTTGCGCGGCTAAAGTTTTTGGGGCGACTTATTCGTTTCAGGTCACAGCCCATGACTGCTATTTTTCCTCTGTCACCTGGGCGTGCAGGTACATGTCTTGTGAGTTACCTGTCAGTGTTGTGCGGGGGTGTGTGCAAAAAAATAGCACTTGTGTTATCTACCATTATTGTGTGGGCGTGTGTAATCAGTGTTTACATAAGTGTGTGGACATGTGTAAACATAATATTTATGTATCATTGTGTGTAGGGATGGGTGCCTCTAAGGGCTAGATAAATCATTTCATTTTTCCCTAACTGTCCATGTCTTCATACACATTCTCCATGACCATCATTTTTTTTTTTTTTTTTTCACGGTCGTTGAAAAGATCTTTCTGCAGCATTGGATGAGTCAGTAAAACAGTCCTATCACAAGGACGGCCCCAAAGTAGTATCTTCAGAAGAATCGCCACAATCTGTGCTCTCAGTGACCCATAGGTGTTCTTCAGCCACTGAGTCACTGGCCCAAAAACACTTGACACGTCGCCTATGTTGAACGTCAGTCCTTTTCCGGAATTTGCGTGAGCTTCTTTGTTTAGATCTTTAATTCTGTTCATCGCCTTCGTGAAATCCTCCATGTCTCCATCTTCTCCAGGTATATACGTGCAGCATGACTCTGTCCCCACGATGGCACATACTCCTCCTTCTTTGGCCACCAGCCCGTCTAGTACCATCCTGTTCTCCATTACCATCCTGGTGGTTCTATTCAGCCTGTGTCCACTGCATTAAATGCATCAGAGGTGGCATTCATAAACCGTAGATGGTTGTAGTGGATTGTGTTGATCCATTCTGCATTCTTAGCAATTCCTACGGCTGCTCCATAGATTGGGATGGCAGCCGCCTCGGATCCTGCGACCACCTCGTCACATACTTTGAATTCCTTTGGAATGTTCTTTGGCTGTCCAAATACGTCCAAGTAGATTCCTCCAGAGGTGGCTGCTCTAGGCTTCCTTTTCGGGCTGCCTTTCAGACTCTTTGTTCGTTTTTTGGAGTCTTTGAGAGTTGTTCTGATCGGCGTGGGAGTTGTTGTGGTTGGCTTGGGGATTTTATTGGTCACTGTCCCATTGCTTTGCTTCCAGGGGATGATGTGGGCCGTCTGGGCCAGCATTACTCGGGCGCATTTTCCGGTCCAGTATAGGGGGAGTGTGTTTCGCGCTCCCCTCTCTCGTCCACACACCCACCAGGCGTCTGCTAGAGGAACGTCTTGTGGGTAGTAAGAGAATATTCTCGTTGTTGCATTGTCTGGGGGTGCGACTGTCCATTTTTGTCCACTTTTTTTTTAACTAAACGGAATGTGAAATCCTTTGGCTGGCGAACCCACTCTGCTGAACAGTTTCCGTCAAATACTCCTACCTCCTCCATTTTTATTTGTGGTCCTTTCTGCTTCATATTTGGAATGGCTTTCATTATATGTTTTATTGCCTGTCATTATCTTTGCTGCCTTACTTGCTGTGCCTGATGACATTTTTAATGGGTCGTGTTGGAGGCTCAGTGTGCCTTTTCGTCCATAGGGGCTCTCAAAGCACTCAAACTGTGCATCTTCTGGCACCTTGATGTATGGGTGGGTTGTCTGTATTGTTGTGGTTCCCAACCCTGGGTAATCCTTTGCACATCTCGCACCGTTATTCTTCGGTGGTGGTGTTGGGCTTCATCCTTACTGCTATCTCATTTAGTCTTCGCCCTCTTCGGCTCCCCATTATCATACGGCAATGAAACGGGGAGAAGCGGTCCTGTAGAAACGTTTTCCCTGATCTCATCTACAACTTCTACGCATGTTCCAGTCATGGGCAGCGCTGTCAGTTTTGGTGCTATTGTCGAGCACACATAGCAGTTTCCCTTTGGGTGTATTTAATGTAGCCTATATATACAGCAGCATCTGAATTTTCTATATACAGAATATCACTCTGTTCTTCTGTGTGCAGCGTATCGTTTGACAGGGGAACCATTCTATAGTGTTTTCATGGCTGAAGTCTTCTGTTGAGGCTCTATTACTGGGAAGACTTAGAGAGTACCAGGTGTCCCAGTCGATTGTGCTTTCCTGTTGGTGCGGGGGCGGCGACCACGGCACTTCCCCTCCTTCTTCCGGTCCTCGTGCTCCTTCCGGTTCCGTTTCTTCTGATCCTGACGCTCCTTCTGATCCTGACGCTCCTTCCGATCCTGCTCCTTCTGATCCCGACGCTCCTTTCGATCTCGTTTCTTCTGATCCTGACGCTTCTGACGTGGAGTTGGCTGCAGGCATTTCAGAACTGGCTGTAGGGTAGTTGGCTGTCGGGATGGCAAAAGAGTGGTTGGCTGTCGGGATGGACGTAGGGACGCTGGCTGTTGAGTTGGATGTAGGGACGCTGGCTGTTGAGTCATACGTAGGGATGCTGGCTGTTGAGTCATACGTAGGGACAGTTGCTGAGTTGTTGGCAGGGACTTTGATAGAGTCGGCTGTAGGGATGGTGGTGGGGTCGACTGCAAGCCTCATCTTGGATACCTGGGGTTCGGGAATGGCTTCAGCATCGGGTGAATGTGTCCACCTCCTCCTGTCTGGACCTGGTATGATCCCCTTATCACCAGCACCTGCAGAAACAGATAGGGGAGAGAGAACACTACGCCTCCTAGGCACATCATGCTGTTCTGGAGGTGGCCTGGGTTACTCTGTAGCATCCTCTGCTCTGGGTCCCCTCCGGTCTCCTTTGCCTTCTCCTCCGTTCTCTGAAAATTGCCCTGTGAACTTGAGAAAGTTGTTTAATATGGCTGCTCACTTCCTCCTCTAAAATGTCTCATTGCGCTGGTGTGATAATGTTTCAACACATGAGTAATACAATCTCGACGTGATGGTGCCCAAAACCCTCGGCTGCCTAACCTCCCCCCTTGCGCAATGATTAACATCATGCGCACCATGAATAAGGAGATCAAGCAGCTGATTCAAGACCACCATCCTTCAATCATGATTTTTCCACACCCCATCAAACCATATTACGTTACCATTACATGAAACAGCCTAGTTCTGGAGGAAACATCCTTATTGTGCTCAAATAGTCATTTCGATGGAGTAATTACAGTAGCTTTTTCTAATTGAATCAAGTAAGGTAAACATATTTACTAGGGGTAAAAGGAAAAGATTGATTGTCATATTTACTAAACCTCAAAACATTAATTTAAACAACAATGATGTTACGTGGAACTAACGTATTTTGCCGCAACACTGAATTCATTCAACAAAATCATGTTAGTGTGAAGACCAGTAGAATTTGGAGTCAAGTTTTTTCTTATGTTATGCTTTGAGATTAACCATGCTTTGTTCCTACTTCCTATCATGAATGTGTTAAGTATTGAGCATGCACAAAGTAAGTGTTTACACAGTATTTGAGTGAACTTCAATGAATGCTTCTTAACACTGTTGCACACTATGCTTAAATATTCTAATTGTTCTGCAACATTTATGTTGCTATACCAAGTACACTTGAGTGTTTACTGCTGTATTACACGATGACGTTGAAATTACATAAATACTTCCTTCTGTCCCTGGGGCCCTGCATCCATAATTTTGATCACCTGTGGGACTCCCCACACAGTGACCGGGTTGTCCAGTTTTATTCTGAACATTGGGCCGCTTTCTGGGTCGTTGGCCGTCTGGAATCGATCATTCAAGGTGTATTTCCACTTAGCACATCGAGCTCTGAGCATTGCTGGGCCTATCTGTCTTGCTCTGTACCCAACTGCCACCCTTAGGGTGATATGTGGCATTGTTCCAGGCATGTCAAAATGCACGCCTATATCCCATCCTTTCACGAATTTCACTAGAGCAGCGACTCCCTCTTTGGCCACTACTATTGCAAATATGTCCAGTGGGATACGTTTCCATTCGCCCATCTCTCTGTTCCACTTTTCCTCTCTCTGCTCGTTTGGCGTCTGGTCAAACTTGATTGTGCAGTGAAAAGGACATCTTGGTGCGCGTAGGCGGCCATGGAGGTTGTTTATTCGATATTCATGCTTGTTGTAGATCTCTTGTTCCAGGTCTGGTTCCAACTCACCGAGCCAGTAAACTTGCCGGATGTAGTTTTGTGAGGGGTCGTGTATCATCATAGCCGTCTGGGTTGCTAAACCTGTTATCTGTGTTCCTGACGGGGAACATTCAATTTGGTGCCTGAGATTACACAATGCGTCTCGTCCCAGCAGTTTGACAGGTGTGTGTTCCGCTATTAAAACTGGTATCCTAATGTCCCTGGGGAGGTGTTGGGCATCATTTGGGTTTGGGTGAAGACAAGTGTACGTTGCTGTCGTGTCCACTAGACATTTAACCTCTCTGCCCTGTATTAGAACCTGCAGCATCGGTTCTGTATCAGCTCCCTTTGTCAGAGCGGGGAACTGACCCTCCCATGGGTTTTCCGGACCTCGTAAATAGTAGGCTGCCCCATAGGGAGAAGCCAGGCCAGACTGAGTCTGTCCTTGTGGTGGATTTCCTCCATAGTGGGTCACCTGGTTTCCGGACTGGGCTTGGCTTAGTGCTGGATGTCCTCCATAATTCATAGGGGCCTGACCACTCTGTCGAATTTGCCATTGTGGTGGTGGTGCTGGTCCCCCTTGGCTGTTAGCCCTAGTTGGGCATTCCCTGGGAATGTGTCCTACTCCTCCGCACACCCAGCATTGGATGTCACTTTGTCCTTGATTTTGTTGATTCCATTGTTGTCCTCTTCTGTAGTCTCCTCTTCCTTGTCCAGATCCTCCTCGGAGGGGCCCACCTCGGCCTCTTGACTGCTGGTACCATTGCTGACCTTGCTGTTGTATAGGCCCATACATCACTGGTTGAAGTGTCTGCCCTATCAGTGGCATTGGCTGTGACTGTACTATAACTGGTTGCTGTAACACCACCGGTGTTAGCTGTTGCTGTTGGGCAGGAGCTTGGCCAGCCGGCACAGGGTCTGTGACTGGCATCACTGGGGCTTGGGTGGCAGCCTTCTTTGTGCTTTTTGTCTCTTGTAGCTGCATTTGGATGAGTTTTCGCATAATCTCCTTCTCCTGTTGCTCCTTTTTTTCCTCTCTTTGTCTGTAGAGTGTCACATGGTGTGCTACTGCTAGCCTGAACTCATCCCTTGTCATGCACCTGAGGCGCCAGTCTTTTTCCAGCTGTGCTTTTACTGGTCTTGGCAAAACGTCCATAACTGCCTGTCTGAATTGTATTGTGGATGCGTATGAGTCCTCCGGCCGCTGCTCCATCCTGGCGGTCCATTCTTGGGCTGCCCGCTCCACAAAGGCTGTTGGGTTATCATCGTCCTTGAGCTTCTCTAAGTAGACAGCTGTGGGGCTGTACTGATTTGGGTAGGCTGCTCTCAAGGCCTTCCATATTCGGTGCCGATAGCTATCGAAGTCCCTTGCGTCTAGGCTGCTGTCTGTCATCAAATACCCTAACTTTTCTCTTTCTAGCACAACCTCTGTCTCCGCCTTTCCCAGCACCATACTGAGTACATATTTGATGTCTCCTACCGCCAACGTACGGCCTTGGACCTGAGTTTCGAACTGAGAAATCCAGTGCCCTCCGGCCTCGTGTAACACTGGAAGCCGTGCTAGGAGACCGCTTACGTCCGAGTGGGCCCATGGTTGGTAGTACGATTTTCTCTCTTTTATTATTAGTGGTGCCATCACATGTGTTTCTTCTGCATCTGATTCTTCAGAGGCCTCTTTCTGCATTCTCTCTCTGTCCTTTTGTGTCTTCTCTCTTTTCTTTTTGTCTTCTTTGTCTAATTTTTCCAGCTCCCTTTTGTTTTCTTTTAAACTTTTCTTCACTTCTCCTTCAATCTCATTTAGTCCTTTCTTCATAGCTTTCCAAATTTCCTCCAGGCCTTTCTCCATCCCGTTCTTTACTCTGCTTAGTCCCAAGAGTCCAGTGGTGATCATACTGGGTGGGATCATCGCTGGGAGCATCATTATTCCTCTTCCTCTGCATTCCGGTCTCCTGCTCTGGTGGATTCGCACTCCTTGTGTGCCTTTAAAGTGTTTATGGCACCCTGCACATGCTGTGTGTTGGCCCCGCAGATTTGGTACTGTTGCCTGGGTCTGGGTCTTCTCCGGCAATTGCGGTTGTCCCTGGAATAGTTCCATGAGGTTATCTTGGTCCTGCTCCGTTGCCATGTCGTCTTCCTCTTCACTGGGTTCTTCGCTTTTGTCTGTGTCCAGATCTGTATTGGGCTTTTCTATACGGATTTTCAGTAAGCACTCCTGCTCTTGGCTTCTGTCTCCCAAACTTTGGGGGCACTTATATATTTTTCCCAGGGTCTTATGAGTTTCCTTTGTTAGCTCTCCCATTTGGATTTTATCAGCTGCTTCTTTTGATGGCCTTTCTCCCTCTTTTGTCTGTCTCAGCTGTTTCTCTTCTTGTTCCAGGAGCTCTGTCCTTATCCTTTCTTCTTCACAGTTCTCCATCTCCTGTATGACCCCATCTAGTCTCTTCCTCTGTTCTTGTATGAACTTCAAGAAGGTGTCTTTATATTTCTGGTGTTGTTCGGATTCCCACACGTTTACTCTTCCTTCTATCCATCTCATAGCGTCATCCATTGCTTTAAGAGCTTTGCCTACCAAGTTTTCTTTTTCTGACGCATCATCTTCTGTTTCCATGAGTGTATCTATTAATTCCTTTGCTTCGAACGCTTTCTTGTCACTCCAGCGATCAAGTACTTTCTCAGCCTCTCTTTGTGATGTTACATTGTATTCTTCTTCCAGTACTCTCTGTTGCTCCTGAGACGTTCCTTTGTTCTGTTCTTGATCTTTTGTTGCCATCTCTGTTCCTCTCTTCCTTTCTGGGGTTTTTGGAGTGCTGGTGTGGGTCATCCCGTCTTGCCATTGCATTAAAGCGTGCCTATGGTTCGCCGCCACCTCCTCCTCACTTTGAAACACCTCTCTCCACTTTCTGGCCTCTTCTGTTTCAGCCCTCCGTGTGTCCACTGGACTCTCTCTGTTCATCTCCATGTCTTTCGTGGCCTTTCCGGACCTCTCTCTCCTTGAGGGGGGCTCATGGACCTCGAGGTTGGTGGGAGGCGCTGATGGTCGTGAAGGCTGTGGTGCTTCTGATGGGGATTTGTGTTGTATTTCCATCATTCTTTTTATTTCTTCCCACACTTCTATATGGTCTCCTCCCAGGGTGACTTCTCTTAGCACTAGGGCTGCTTGGATTGCAGGTACTCGTGATCCCTCTACCCCTTGACCTTTCTTCTCTGTATCTTCACTCTGTTGTGGCATCATCTCAGGGCACAGTCTGTCCTTTTCTCTGTATGGAGATGGTCGTTGTCCCTCCGTGTATGAGACTCCTGGTGCTGTAGCCTGGGTCGGGGATGTTTGTCCTTGTCGGGCAGGCTTGCTGTGGGCCTCATCTTGTGTTGTTTGTGCACTTGGTGTTGAGGGCATCGCTTCGTTCGGGTCATCCTCCTCTCTCCCTTCTTGCTCAGCTAGTTTTGCAAAGGCTGCTAGAGTCTGTAATTCTTCTTGTCTTTTCCTTTGCCTTGTGGCCCCCTTGTCGTGGGATTTGTGGTTTATGATCTTTTCCTGCATTTGAGCTATTACGTTCCATTCAAATGTCCCATCATACGTCCAGGGAGAGTGGTCTTTTCGTGTCCTTTTTTCCCATTTCTTGCTTATTTCTCTGATCCTTTTTTCAGAACTTTTGTTTTCTCTCAATACTTCCTCCAAAGGTGTCATTCCTTCCTCCTCCATCTTCACAACCTTGTTACCAGCGAGTACTCTTGGTCTTCAGACTGGCTGTGGTCCTTTATGTGGATGTTAGGATTGTTTTCCTTCTTCCACTAGATAGCAGTCTTCCTTTGCCTTTTGTTCTCTGTGATTACGTTGTTATCTTCTTTGTTTTTTCTTTGTTGTCCTCAAGGTTAGAGTGGTCTCTTTTCCTTTCTTCTCCCTTCTCTTATTTATGATGACTCTACCGTACTGTTTATCTTGCCCTGTCTCAGGCTAAGCTTCTGTAGTTTATGTACTTTATACAGTTTTCTTCTCTGCAGACAATTCTCAGAGCTTCTGCTTGAATGGTGGGGTATGTGGTTGCTACCTCTGTTCCTTGTGCTAACATCAGTCTATTTCCAATGTGGTGCACTTCAGGACCCCTACTGGAGCTCTAATTATTATTATCAAGTGCCTATGTTGATAACTTGACTCTTTGCTCTTTAGGGATGTTTACTGGTTATCTTCTGTAATTACAAAAGGCTTTCTTTTCCCCTCTCTTTCAACTGTGCCTCTGTGTAAAGGGCTAACTAACTAGCCTGGATGTGTGAGTGTGTAAGATTGTCAATGTCAATGTCAATTTATTTATATAGCACATTTAAAAAACAAACACAGTTGACCAAAGTGCTGTAAAATAAAATAAAATAAAAATAAAATAAAGATAAAGTAAAATAATTATAAAATAACTTTAAAGAAACATAGTAAAGATTACTGTCAGCTAATTATTGTGTCAGCTGTGGCTGTGTATCAAACGGGCCTAGGTGTGTGTGCGTCAGGTCCTTTGGCCTACTAGCCAGTGTGTGTGTAAAGGGGCTAGCCTGTGTGTATAGGTGTGTAAAATTCTTTCAGCTGTGGCTGTGTATATGATGGGCCTATTGGTGTGTGTGTGTGTGTGTGTGTGTGTGTGTGTGTGTGTGTGTGTGTGTGTGTGTCAGGTCCTTTGGCCTACTAGCCAGTGTGTGTGTAAAGGGGCTACTAGCCTGTGTGTATAGGTGTGTAAAATTCTTTCAGCTGTGGCTGTGTATATGATGGGCCTATTGGTGTGTGTGTGAGAGAGTGTGAGTGTGAGTGTGTGTGTGTGTGTGTGTGTGTGTGAGTGTGAGTGTGAGTGTGAGTGTGAGTGTGAGTGTGTGTGTGTGTGTGTGTGTGTGTGTGTGTGTGTGTGTGTGTGTGAGTGAATGTGTGTGTGTAAGGTCCTTCCAGCTGTGGCCGTGTATATGAAGGGATCTACTAGCCTATGTGTTTTGTTTAAGATTATTTTGGCTCTGAGCCAACTCTGGGCAGCGAGCCAATTTTTAGCCTGTGTGTGTGAGATTTCTGATCTCCCCCGAGTCCTCCCCACCTTTGTGCTTAGTAACTGTGGGCAAATACTGTTGAACACAATTATTGCTCTTTTCCTTGTTTGCAATATCTTTACATATTTATGGTCTGGCTCTTTCACCAATTGCCTTGTTTGATATCACCGACTCATTTGAGACCTTTAATTTTTATTCTGAGTGGTCTGACTTTTACTCAATTGCCTTATTTGGGACCACAAACTTTCTAATACATATGCCTGTCAGAGCAATAAATGTATTCTTATACAGTACATATACCTGTCGGAGCCTCTCTGGTCACTCGACTTTATTTGAAACAAAAATGATATTCTTACACATATACTTGTCAGAGCCTCCCATCCAACGTTATTTGAATCAAAACATGTTATTCTTATACACTGTATACTTGTCAGAGCCACTCTGGTCACCCAACTTTATTTGAAACAAAGAGAAAAAAAAATTCTTGCACATATACTTGTCGGAGCCTCTCTTGTCACCCGACTTCATTTTAAACAAAAAATGTTACTCTTACACATATACTTGTCAGAGCCACTCTGGTCACCCAACTTTATTTGAAACAAAGAGAAAAAAAAAAAAATTCTTACACATATACTTGTTGGAGCCTTTCACCCGACTTTATTTTAAACAAAAATGTTATTCTTATATATACACTGTATACTTATCAGAGCCACTCTGGTCACCCGACTTTATTTGAAACAAAGTAAAAAAACTTCTTGCACATATACTTGTCGGAGCCTCTCTTGTCACCCGACTTCATTTTAAATAAAAAATGTTACTCTTACACATATACTTGTCGGAGACTCTCTGGTCACCCGACTTTATTTTAACCAAAAAATGTTACTCTTATACTTGTCGGAGCCTCTCTGGCCACCCGACTTTATTTTAAACAAAAAATGTTACTCTTACACATATACTTGTCGGAGCCTCTCTGGTCACCCGACTTTATTTTAAATAAAAAATGTTACTCTTACACATATACTTGTCGGAGACTCTCTGGTCACCCGACTTTATTTTAACCAAAAAATGTTACTCTTACACATATACTTGTCGGAGCCTCTCTGGTCACCCGACTTATTTGAAACAAAACATTTTATTTGTATACATACTGTATACTGCTGATAACATAAAACATAAAGCTACCATATAAGCGTAAATGTACATGCGCTTTTAAAGATCAACAGTATAAACAAATCTCCCCTCTATGTCTCCATTATTCTTTTTGAGGACTTCAGTAAACAGCCCCGTCCCTAAGCTACTCACAAGTCAGCAGCAGCCTGATTCCCCCACATATAAGCAAAAATCGCTTACCTTGTTTTTTAGGGCCCTTGGAGAACCGGCTGCTGAGACCTGCTTCACCCGGGGCGGTCACTGTTTTCTTGATGAGTCCTTTTCAACATCTCGGTCGAGAACCTCCAATTCTGTCGTGGAAAAAATGTTCCACTATGCGAATCCAATTATCACTAATTAATACTTAACACTTAACTATATACTAAATAGCACTCCGGAACAAAGCGTCCGTAGGAGACAATACAGACAGGAGACTTCTGTAGACTGTTGATCTTTATTCCCCATATTGCAATGATAGTACAGCGAAAACAAAGTTTCAGGCTGACAGTCAAGACAATAGGGAGAAGGTGAGGTGTCATCCGCTGGCCATCCCGATGAACGTCCTACCTAAGATGGCAGGGTCTAATCTTATATACCTAATGCACACTTCTTGGCGTCCCCGCTCGCATCACCCCATATTCTTTTAGCCAATCAGCGTAAAGTTTATGTCATTTTCCTCGGACCTTGTGTTCTTGTGTTTCTTTGCTTTGATATGCCAGGGGATGATATAGACTCTCTCTCAGACACTTTCTTCTTGACATTTCTATTATGGATGGTTGTTCATAATTAGTTGTGTGGCGAGTTTTCTGGTACCTCAGACAGTGTGCCTCCCATTGTCCTCTATCGGACCCCGCCAGCTCGGACCCCGCCAGCGGATGACATCCCCTCTCCCTTGATCATGAAGATTCACCTGGTCCTTTCTCGGACCCGACCAGCGGATGACCTCCCCTCTCCCTTGAACATGAGGGTTCAGCCCTAATATGGCTTTCCGTCCCATATAACTCTTTGGTTTGCTTAGATGGTCAGTTAAGATATTCTAGATGAAAGTGCATTCAGCAAAACCAGATGCTAATGCTGGTGCTGATGTTTGCAGAAAAATGCCAGACACAGGAACACACAAGAACATACAGTACTGTATGCAGTAGGCCCCATGTTACAGCTTATGAACCACACTAAGATCAAAGGCAGTAGGCCCAATTTTAAAGCTTATGAACCATGAATGCATCCTGTGAATTCTGACTAAAATATCACATATAATCTGAAAACCACCACACGAGCCGATGGTGTTTTCCACAACCACTATGATGAGCGAGTCCGGCCATTGATAGATGTCATCGATGCCCTCCGCTTAGTTGGCATCGATCAGGATCTGGCCCTGCCTGCGATAGCTGTGATCGGAGACCAGAGCTCAGGGAAGAGCTCTGTGCTGGAGGCGCTGTCTGGAGTGGCTCTACCCAGAGGCAGCGGTGAGGATATTCATATAGCAGACACATGCTTTACTTTCAATATACATTACAGTACAGCATCCGAATGTGTGGTCCCTGGGTATCAAACCCATCACAGGCTCATCAATCATTTTCCACACAAGCACTTTTTTGACATTATGATGTCAAAATATATTTTCCTATCCAATTTTGGTAACACTTTGCCGTAAGGGTACATGAACAGTGTTGGGTAGGTTACTTTAGAAATGTAATGTGTTACAGTTACAAGTTACCCTGTCTAAATTGTAATAGTAGTGTAACTATTTGAATTACCTTTTCTGAGTAACGTAACTAATTACTTTTGATTACTTTTTGATTACTTTTCCGATTTTTTTATGATATATATAGTCCCCAAATCCATGCGAAGATTTCGGCCTTGGTCTACAGGCTGCCGAGCAGTTCTATACAAGCGCACAAGGCAGCAAGGGCATTCAATACATGAATTAGCATCACATTTTTTGTGAGGATAATATAATGATAATCATAACACGTTTACAGGCAGGCATGTAGGCCTACGCTGATGGCGCTGTAGACGTGATAGAGCATATCAGAAGGTCCCGTATCAAACTATGGCTGTGGAGGGAAACAGTTATTTTTACATACAATATTCTTTGCCAGGTTTTGCTGACAATATTGAGATGTAATTCAAATTGTAATTTTGAAAAATTTCAAAAGTACCTGTAATTGAATTACACATTTTTCTACAGTAACTGTAATATATTACTGTTACATTCATTTTGTAATTAAATTACGTAACTCAATTACATGTAATGCGTTACTCCCCAACACTGTACATGAATCATCATGAATTCATACATGAATTCATTCATGATTTATGCATTACTTAATGGCTTAATATCTCATGAATCATCAGGAATTGACATGAGTTCACATATGTCATTCATGACATCCTGCATGAACAACGCATCAACTAAAGCATTAAGTATGGTGGCTACATCATTATGAACTATGGTTTATTAAGCATGATCATGCTGATTTATTTTTCTGTACATGAATCATAATGAATTCATGCATGTAAGCCTTCCTGAATTATTAGGAGATTAACTAAGCATTAGCTACTATGACTGTTGGGCTTAATTTGTACAAACTCTCTAAACACACTTTCTTAAACTCTTTCTCTAAACACATGTCATTATTCACCACTTTAGTTGAGGGGCCACAAACATGATGAACTCATGAGTAACTAATACTAAGTTAATCCCCTAATATTTCAAGAAGGCTTACATGCATGAATTCATGATAAATTATGTACAGAAAAAAAAATCATCATGATCATGCTTAATAAACCATAGTTCATAATGATGTAGCCCCCATACTTTAGTTGATGTGTTGTTCATGCATGAGGTCATGAATGATATATGGTGAACTCATTTCAATTCCTGATGATTCATGATATATTAAGGCATGAAGTAATGCACAATTTATGAATGAATTCATGTATGAATTCATGATGATTCATGTACCCTTACCGTAAAGTGTTACCCTAATTTTTAACAAAACTTAAGCCATAAACCATAACCATACATTATGACTGTGTATGATATTATTCCTAACTAAACTCAATATCATGGCTGTGTCTCCTTCAGGTATCGTGACGAGATGTCCACTGGAACTGAAGTTGAGGACGCTGAAGCCGGGAGAGAAATGGACTGCTATCATCAAATACAGCGGGACAGAGATCAAGTTTGATGACCCTTCCCTGGTTGAGGAACGTGTCAGGGATGGTGAGTTAAAAGGGAGGCTTGAAATGGCAACACTGGAATACTATCATATTTTAAAACCTAAAGTAATTACAGACATGGACTTTTATAAAAGAGTTCAAAAAGTCATTAAAGTAGACTACATCACATGATTACTACTACACTATATGTAAGAGAGATGGGATGTGTCTTTACTGGATAGGAGTTAGTATAGGAATAGCCTCCCCTAAGAAATAAAAAGAAATATATTAATGATACATGTAGTAAAGTGGGTTTTCTTTGCAATGTTTTGTTATCCACTAGATGGCGCTAGTTATTGGGTGGGTTAACCTTACGGCTGTGTTCCAGAATAGAGCGAGTAACAAGTAGCTATGAGCCGCAAGATGATACTGTTCCTTGTTACGTTGTCTTTCAAATAAAAAAATCTATATTAAACATGGACTCGGTTACTACAATACAGAAAACTAGTCAGTCAGCTCCGAGCCTAAATAACTGATTCAAGTATGGACAGAACAAAAATGGATGTGGGGGCCAGTTTGACCTCCTCCTGAATGTTCCCAAAAGCCCAGGATGAGTTGGCGGGAGATGGCGTTGGGATCAGCAGCTCTCTGATCCATCTGGAGATCATGTCTCCTGATGTGTCTGATCTCACTCTCATTGACTTGCCCGGGATCACCAGAGTCCCAGTGCCTGGACAACCAGACGACATCTCAGACCAGGTGATGGAATTTATGAAATTTTATAAACAACTTTCAAATGTTCATACACTGTATACAGTCCCCTCCAAAGTTCAGTATATATAAAATCATCTTTTGGAAATTAATCCTAATGCCTTAAATGAAAAAAAAGACCAATATCCAACCTTTAAGGCCTATGTTACTGTAATCCTATGTGCTAAAATTCCCATAGAGGCTAGCAGAATTGCATTTGTTTTATTTTTTAAATGCCAGTCATTTCATGGATCCAGGACACTATGCACCCTGATGAAGTCCCCTTGACCTTTGGAATTAAAATAACCCCACATCAACACATACCCTTCACCATACCAAGAGATTGGCATGGTTTTATTTCAGTTAGCCTATTAGCTGGTTTGAATTGCATTGAGTTCAGTGAGAATGAAACCAGCTGATAGGGGACCAAGGGGACTTTATCAGGGTGCATAGTGTCCTGGATCCGTGAAATAACTGCCATTCAAAAAATAAAACAAATAAAAATCTGCTAGCCTCTATGGGAATTATGCGACCTTGTAACCGCAGGGTTTCCGGTTCAATCCCTGACCAGTAGAAACAAATGTGGGCAGGGGGAGTGGTTGAGCACCGCTCTCCCATGTCCACATCCACAGCTGAAGTGCCCTTGCGCAAGACACCTAACCTAACCCCTCACTGCTCCCCAAGCAGTGCTCTTGAGCAGGCAGCTCTCTGCTCCGGGTTAGTGTGCCTAGTGTGCCTAGTGTTCACTAATTCACCGATTGGGATAAATGCAGAGACTGAACTTCCCTCACAGGATCAAAAGAGTATATATGCACTAATATTATTATTAAATGTATTTTAACAATGATTTCTTTCTTATTAAGATTAAAAAGCTCATATTGCACTTTATTGAGAAGAGTGCAACGATTAACCTGGTGGTGGTCCCATGTAATGTTGACATAGCAACAACTGAAGCTCTCAGAATGGCCCAGGAAGTTGATCCAGAAGGGAAAAGAACTTTGGGTGAGAACACTGGAAACAATCTCCTTCTCCTTATTAACCACAATGTGGGAAAATGTCATTAAATATTTCGGTAACACTTTACTTGACGGGTTCATTCATAACACATTCATAACAGCTGTCATGAACTGCACATGAAGCATTCATGACTGATTCATGAAACGTGACTCAACATTCATACCAACACTTTCATGAATGTGGAAGACAAAACGACGAAAACTTGTCAAAATAAAAGTCCAACAATCTAGTAATCCATATACAGGGTATTATGAATCCTCTCCAGCATTTGTAAACATCTCATGAATATTTTATGAAGTCTTCTTCAAATGTCACTTTACTATACGAGTTGTGAAGTATTCATCATACTGGGAGGTGAACTAGGCTACTGACCATTTGTGGACCTCTGAATGGTTGGACATTCCTCTTTTATATATAATTTTGCATTCTTCAGAGGTTACTATCATAAAATAAACAAACAGACAAACTAAATTCTCTTGGACACTGGACTTCCCCGTTGACTAAGATGTGACATGATCAGGTTGGCTAAAACAAAAAAGACAGCAATGCTCCTTTGCGATTGTTGGACTTTTATTTTGACAAGTTTTTGACGTTTTGTCTTCCACATTCATGAAAGGGTTGGTATGAATGTTGAGTCATGCTTCATGAAACAGTCATGAATGCTTCATGTGCAGTTCATGACAGCTGTTATGAATGTGTTATGAACGAACCCGTCAAGTAAAGTGTTACCAATATTTCTAATTCCTGTTATTCTGTATGTTCTTATACAGCCATTCTGACAAAGCCAGACCTTGTGGATGGTGGAACTGAACCAAACATTTTAAAAATTGCTCTAAACCAAGTTATCCCGCTCAGCAAGGGATATATAATGGTGAAATGCCGGGGTCAACAGCAAATTCATGACAAAATGTCCCTGGCTGAGGCCACTCGGATGGAGAGAGAGTTTTTCCAACGTCACAAGTATTTTAGGCAAGTTGTTTCTTTATCCATTCTTTTTATCATCTTAGTTGAGAATACTGAGTCACTTTTCTGCCTTAATTAATTGAAATGATAGTCACAATTACAATTCAATTAAAGGAGACATAGAATGGAAACTGTCTTGGTTTTCATGAATCAGGAGAGGTTGTGCATAACCAAAGAGCTATCATGAACACGAGGCATGGTTGTGCCCTCCTTCATATGAAAATAGAGATAGGGCGTGTTCACACGGGGATGATTTTTCACCGGTTGCGGGTGGATGTTTTACATTATATTCCTATGATACAGAGAGGTTTTCTTAAAAAAGGTACTGGGCGCTTTTTAAACCACCGCCACCGGCGTTTTTTTCCACCTACCCCGGGTGGTTTTCAAGTTGAGAAATTTCTACTCTCCAAGAAAAAACACCCCACGTCAAGTGTTTTTTTGACAGCTGACCAATGAACAAGAGTTTGCGTCACAGTGAAACTTTATTGAAAGTTCTTTTTTCAGAAAAAAAAATGGCGACCAAAACAAAGAAAAAAGATGCCAGCCGAACAGCTAGTTGTTCTTGTGAGTGAACATGTAGAGTTATACGACATGACCAACAAGTTATACCACAACATTTACCATAAGGAGACCATCTGGGGGTCGATTGGTGGGATTTTGGGCCATAATTGTAAGAATTAATTCTCCGTTTTCATCCGCTCACCTGGCAAGCTAAGCTAACCAGTAGCAATCACGTAACGGTACTTGTGCTCTAGAACGGCAGTTGTCATGGGAATTGAAATCAACGTTCGGTGCTGTTTTGGGGGAATAGAAAAACCCCTGTCGGCTTTCTATCTTTTAAAAAAACACCCAGGTCAAGTGTTTTCTGTAAATAAAAACCTCCTCGTGTGAACACCTCCATAGTCACTCAAAAATGGACAAATTAGAACAAAGCCTGTTTGTGATGTCAGATATCGCAAAGCCATTGAAGTTCAATTGTGGTGGCCAAAGAGGGCGCCATTTAGTCAAACTGACCATTTCTACCCAGACTAAATGTAAGGTTTTAATTGGAATTGAGTTTTTTTTAATGTTTTTTTTTGTATTTTTTATGAATCAAAGTTGAATATATACTATTTGTACACCAGAGAACACAGTGCAATACTCAATTCATCCATCTTATGTCCTCTTTAAATCAAATATGAATAATTCCCAGCTGCCTTCTAGAAGAGGGAAGAGCCACTACCCAGTTCCTTGCTACTGAACTGACCCAGGAGCTGGTGAAGCATATCAAGGTGAGTAGTGATGTTCAAGAGGACAGGCCTCTGCTATGACAGTATCTACAGGGCACGGCAGGTTTTTACTCATTTTATACGATGACAACCTTCTTGCTAATTATATTTGTTTAGATTATGAGGTATGGCATAAACAGAGCACTACTACTACACTTTACTTGATGTACTGTATTACTGTAAAGGATTTGTCAAAGGAAGTCTTTATTTTAGTTCAGTTTCTGTTCTAACTCTAAAACTAAATGTTTTTCACTGTAACGTTCACATTATCATTCTGAGAGTGTGCCTGTGTGTGTGTGTGTGTGTGTGTGTGTGTGTGTGTGTGTGTGCGTGTGCATGTGTACATGTGTTTGTGTGCGTGCGTGCGTGCGTGTGTGTGTGCGCGCGTGTGTGTAAATTTGTCAGGATTCTCTTCCAAGATTGTCTGATCAGGTGAATTCAAAGCTGAGCGATACCAAGCAACTCTTAACTAAGTTCAAGAAAGGTCCTCCACTGGATCCTGAGGAGAAGAAGGAGTACTTTGTTGAGGTACAGTAAGGACATAGGATGACATGTACACTGTAGGATGACATGACTACATGACAGGAGTGCATGCAGTGTTGGTTGCTCAGAGCTAGTAGTGTTGAGTTGATCTGTAATGCTGCTGTTTCTCCACAGACCATTAGCCGGTTTAATGACAAGATCAAATGCCTGGTCTCAGGAGAAGTCATTAACAGTGAAAACCTCTATGTGCTCCTTCGTGCCCAGTTTGGAGAATTTAAAAGGGTCCTTGAAAACAGCAAGAATTCATGTAAGTGCAAGAGTTCATTGTATTAAGCAGCAGATGAATTCACACTCTTAGTGCATTGACACTATGATTTATCACATGAAGAGAAATCACTGTAATGTAGCTGTTCAATGTGATAACCTAAAACACATATGGAAATTAACAGTTGGCCAGAGAGTGGAAGAGGTTGTTGCCGACTATGATGCAAAACACAGAGGAAGAGAGTTACCTGCTTTTAGCGATTACAAAGTATTTTTGAAGACAGCACAGGATCTGGTGATGGAACAACAGCCTCCAGCTCTTGAGACTTTGAAGAACATAAAAGGTGTCTGTTATTTTTCGCTTTTATGTACGCTATCACAATGATCAGGATTACTTATTTCTTTCAAAATAATCTCATCTCTCTCAAATGAGAGTATTGCCTTATTTTGCTTTATATATTCAGGTTGTGAAAATATTTCTTCCAGATATTGTCCAAGATCAATTTAAGGAAATCTCAAAAACATGCTTCTCAAACTATCCTTACCTCAGACGTTTCACAATGGTGATTATGACTTATCTTATTTAAAAAAATGTTGGGGGGTGGAAAACAATTCATCTTAGTAGTCATCCACATGAACAAATATTTTACATGATCTCAGGAATCAGTAATACTCCATAAAACAACAATGCCATTGTTACTGCCTGTTAGAAAACAATAGAAGATATCCAGTCGAGACAGGAGACCACAGTGGCAGAGAGAATCTGTGAGCAGTTTAAGATGGAGAAGCTGGTCTTTACACAGGACAGCATCCTCAATGAAAGACTGGACGCTGCTGAAGAGAACTATGCTGATTTAGACAGCAGGAAGAACTACCCCAAGATACTTAAAGAGTATTACCAGGTACTCACACAAACATTGTCAAGAAAGGACCTGCACACCTTGATAGGGTTTTTTGCAGGTGCAGCTTTTTCACACAAACATTAACAGTACGGTATTTATTTTTTTCTCTCTCCCTCCCTCTCTCTCTCCCTTTCCCTTTTTATTTGCTTTTTCCCCATTTGTTTGTTTCCTTGGGATTTGTGTATTGTATTTTTGGCTTTCCGGTGCTTGAAAATGTTAACTCACTGCAATTCTCCGTCTCTCCTGTCCTGTCAGATTGTGGTGCAGCGGCTGGCAGACCAGGTCCCCATGCTGATCCTGCACTTCCTGCTGCATGAGTCCATGCGCATCCTGTGCCTCAAGGTGCAGGGCCTCATGGAGATCCACAAGCTGGACGAGTATCTGGAGGAGAGCACGGAGAGCAGCCGCCGTCGCAACGAGCTGCATCACCGCCAGGAGCGCCTCGTCTTCGCGTACGAGAAGCTCAGTGTGTTCTTCTGAGGAGATCATAAGTGAGAAGCTCAGTGTGTTCTTCTGAGGAGATCAGCAGTGAGAAGCTCAGTGTGTTCTTCTGAGGAGATCATAAGTGAGAAGTTCAGTCTGTTCTTCTGAGGAGATCAGCAGTGAGAAGCTCAGTGTGTTCTTCTGAGTAGGTCAGCAGTGAGAAGCTCAGTGTGTTCTTCTGAGGAGATCAGCAGTGAGAAGTTCAGTGTGTCCTTCTGAGGAGATCAGCAGTGAGAAGCTCAGTCTGTTCTTCTGAAGGCGTTAGGCCAAGTTAATCACATTTCTCTGATACAGTTTTGAATTACTTTTTTTTTTTAGACTCATGTGTCATGGTTATATTATGAATTCAGTCACAACAATTATGTGCACAGTTGCCAGTACTTGGAGGAGGAATTCCAACAGGATCACATATGACCAGGCAAACTCTGTAAGGGCCCTTAAATGTGATAAAAAGATGTAGGGTCTGGGAACTCACCGTAGGCAGGGCTCAATCCGAGGGGTGGGATATAAACAGTTGTCTTTCAAATTCCCTCTCCGCAATATAATACTAAACGAATTGTCTTCTTGTTTTCAAATAGCAGGATGTGTTACCGTCACAACTTCTGGTCGCATGTCAGTCACCATTATGTTAAGCCCGCCCCCCGACTCTATACACGCTGTGATTGCCCGTCCGTTTCTTGGTTTCTCAGCTCCTAAGCTCAATGGAGCGTAGCTAGACCAAAGACCATAGACTTCAATGGAACAGCTCTGCATAAAGGGGGATTTTGCCCCCCCCTCCCTCTTGCAGGAAGTTCCAGGAAGTGACTTCTCATGAAGTATCTTGCTCTGCCCTTAATGATCTTTTGCTAGACTGCCCCGCCAGCCAAATTACATTTGCTGCCACTAGGGGCGTCTAGATTTCTAGGCTACTAGAGGCCTCTGGACTGGATGACCAACTGAAGAGAAGAGCAGGGCTGCCCTCTAGTGGCTGGACTGGGTGCCTGACCAATTGAATGTAAGAGAAGTGCGGTGTTGCCCTCTGCTGGCTGGCTGGAGCAAGCTGTGTGTGTGTCAGCCATTCACATACAGTATTGTCAGTGTGTTCATGAACATTGCAGGTGAAATGAAATGCAGGTGTGTGCTGGTTTCTAATAGCTGTTTCACGTACATTACAAATGGGCAGATTAAGGAGTCACACCTTAAAATGGCATATTCAGGTAAAATTATGGGCCTGTTTTCCAAATTAAGGACCACTTAATATAACTTTAACTAAGTGGTTTTAGTATGTTTTCAGGGGTAAATTAAAGCAACACTTTTCACCCTTTCACCCTTCACATACACACTATTTGTTTTTAAAAAAACTCTTTAGTGTTGCTTTAAGGTAGATCTAAGTACATCAGGTTTTGTAGGGACACATGTCGTGCCTCTACCCGGGTAAATATGTCCGGGTGACTTCTAGAAGTCATGTGGGAAAGTGGCTATAGTTACTAGTGTTCCTTGCTCTCGGGGCTGAGGTCACTCCTGAAGATGAGATTGTACTGTATCTCCAAGTGTTCAATTTACCTAATAAAATAACAAAATGACACAATAAATGAATAATGGACAAACATTGCCTTTCCTGTTTTTTTTTTTTTTTTTTAAATCATATGACTGTGGCTCCGTTCGAATCGGGTAAAACTGCTGCCTTCTAAGATATCTAACTAGAGAGCAAGGCAGCGAAGGCCGTTCGAAACCGAAAAAACGATTTTCGCTGCCTTCTAAGATATCTTAGATTTCCAAAATAACGGTCATTTTTGAAGGCAGCATTGATGTACACTACAAGCTACCTACTACCCATGATCCTCTGCGGTCAGCTGTCAAATCCATAAAAAAAAAGATGGCTGACGAGACAGCAAAAGCCGACTTCGTGTACAAATGTAAGTATTTACTTTACTTTTCATACACTTTTTCACTTCTTTCTCTGTATACTTACCGACAAATACATAAAATACTATCAGATAATGTCGCTATTGTAACCAACAGTTTATTACATATGTGAGTTTTCACAACTTTTAGCCAGCTAGCTAATAGGAATGAATGGAAACCGTAACGGAACAGTAAGCTAACCTCGAGACGACGTTAACGTTAACGTCTTTGCCAGTTTCATGATACAAATGTCTGAATTCACAATGAAGTTATCAACAAGTTTCCAGTTATGATATGATACGAATCTGAGCTGCAACTCGATCCAGTAGTAAATAGCCCTGTTAACGTTGTTACGTTACGATGGCAAGACTAATCACTGTGACATTAACGTTAACATTTATGTGTTTTTCGCAAATTACGTTAGCATCAATAGGTCGCTGCTTAGACTCGGCAAAACAAACCACTGTCATCAAAATAGTTAGCCCATTAGGAGCATCAAGCTATCGTGTAGTGAGAAAATAATAAACTAAAGTGTTTGATGGCTGTTTCCTTGTAGGGACATCCAATGACACAGGGAGGTTCATCCGGGCGAGGGGTGTGGCAGACCGGCTCTTCACAGGGCAGAGGAACAGCGCCATGGATGGTTGGAAGTAAGTTTAAGTTAACTGTTACTGTTAGAGGCTTTGAAATCAAGTGTCTCGTAAAAAGCTCTGGATATTAAATAAGCATACTGTGACCTTCTTTATATGGTCTTAGCTCTGACTCAATTGACTGTTTGTTTTAGACAGGTCCTTAGGTCTGTTGACCTGGAGGGTAAAGTGACCCCACAACAGGCCCGCAAAAAGTGGGACAACCTGAAAAAAAAATATAAGGTATGACCAGACCATCGACCCAACAGTAACATTTTTATGTTTTGGTGTAGGCTACATTATGATCCAACAGATCATTAGGAAAAATAAAAGTGTAGGATAAAATAACAACAAATAAGACTACTACTTAATTGTCTGTGAATTCTGTTACTGTTACTGGTTACAGTAAATGATAATGGTAGCTGAAAAGCTGATTTTTCCATTGTTTTATTGCTAATTACATATTCCTCATACCTGTAGGAACTGAAAAACCCACCGACTGGGACAGGGACAGATGCTGGGGAGGACACGGCAGCCTCGTGGCCATGGTTCTGTGCCATGGATGAGTTTCTGGGGCAGAGGCATTCCATCTCCCCTCCAATCATCAGGTCCTCAATGCCCCAGAACTCATCCAGGGAAGCAGAGCCATGCCGCGAAGCTGCCGTGTCCTCCCCAGCATCTGTCCCTGAGACAGACAGAGAGCCGCAGGGAGAGGCCAGGGGGCAAAAGCGCAGCAGCTTTGCTGCGTTCCTCAAGGAGCAGTTTGAGAGGGAGGAGGCCATGGAGAAGGAGAGGCAGAGGGCAGCCGACGATCGGTTTGCCCGTCTGCTGGCGGTGTTGGAGAGGATGGCAGAAAGATAAAAAAAAAAAAATATTTTTAAAGTAGTTTTTAAAGTAGTTACACTGTATTTTGTCACTATTAAGTGAGTTAGGTTACACTAGGCAAGAGGGACATCAACATGACATTTACTGTGAAGTGTAGTTAAGAAATTATACGAATAATGTGACACAACAACAGAGTTTATATAAGGTTAAAAACATTTATTTGGTATGTATCTAATCTAGTTATTAAAAGCTCCCCAAGCAAGCCGAATCTCTACACTAATTTAAGTGGCGAGGGAAAACTCCCGCATGGGAAGAAACCTCGGGAGGGCCCAGGCTTGGGGAGCGACCACCCTCCTTGGTCATGCTATTTAAAAGTTCCTGCAACGACATGAACAACAGGTTATTCAACATTGTGAACTGATTTCATCAACAGTGATTACAAGTGAAACAGGAATTAATGTGGTAATGACAATATTTTGATGCAACAACATGTAACTTAACAGCAAGATCTGATTTCTGACAACAGCATTCAGGGAAAAGTTTTTTAGATTGTGCTAAAACGAGTAACCCAGGCTCCTTTTGATGCTCCTATAACAATATGATCAGGTTATTAAACAGTGTGAACTGATTTCATTAACATTAACAGTTATAACTGGAATAATAATAATATAATAATAATATAATGCCATGCTAATCACAGCAACTCACACACACACGCACAAGATGACTCTCCTCTCCCCTCCTCTCCTCTCCTCTCTCTCCCCTCCCCTCTCTCTCCTCTCCTCTCCCCTCCTCTCCTCTCCTCTCTTCTCTCTCCTCTCTCTCCTCTCCTCTCTCCTCCCCTCCTCTCTCCTCCCCTCTCCCCTCCTCTCCCCTCCCCTCCTCTCCTCTCTCTCCTCTCCCCTCCTCTCCTCTCCTCCACTCTCCTCTTTTCTCCTCCCCTCTCTCCTCCACTCTCCTCTCTTCTCCTCACCTCAGCCTCTCCCCTCCTGACCTCCCCTCTCCCCTCCTCTCCAGGTAGACAGCACAAGATGACCTGCCAATTACAGTGAACTACACAGCAACAAATTACAAGGTCAACTCATCTGTAATTCTGTCTCGTAGTGCCATCCCACTGGCAGTCTCAGCCTCGCCACATGCAGGCTCGTCAGGGTCCATGTCGTCCACTGCCAAAACATCATCATTGCCCAGACAAATGTTGTGCAGCACGGTGCATGCAACAATGACGTCTGGGTCGAATGAGACGCTCACCTCCAAGGCATGCAGGAAGATGGCCCGCCACCGAGTCTTCATCATTCCAAATGCCCGCTCTACTATTGCGCGGGCTTTGGAGTGGTATCCGTTAAACCTGTAGGTAAGTGTTGGAAATAAATTGATGTTTGAATAATTGCAATGTTTAACATTTCAATTGGAATCACATACTTTATGGAGTACTGACCTCTGCCTGTCCACTCCCCTAACAGGGTTCTTGTATGGAGTCAGGAGACCGATGGGCTGCTCCAGACAGGGGTAGCCTCCATCACCCAACAAGAACGTACCAGGGGGTGGATAAATGGCACGGCGGTAGAGCGGGCTGCTCCTGAGGACCCTGGCATCATGGACCGAACCTGGAAAACCAACAAAAACATCGATGAAACGCCCGGCGTGATCGCAAACAGCCTGTAACTGGTACGATGCAAACAGCTTGCGGTTCATATAGCACTGCGCATGAGGTTGTCCCGGAGCCTTGATACGAATATGGCAGCCATCGATGGCCCCCATGACCTTCCGGAACACCTCATGCCCAGCCAACCGAGCAAAGCCGTCAGATACAACCTGCTGCTCGTCTGCAGTGGATGGCACCCTGATTACTTTTGGCATCACTGCCACGATAGCCTCACAGACACGGTGCACAACATTGTGCACCGTAGTCTTTGGCATATCAAATGCTCGAGACACAACCCGATAGTATGCCCCACTAGCCAGCCAAAACAGGAAAACCAGGACTTCGATAACTGGACCCCATCCATGATGCCGCTCTTGCTGCAGCAACACCAGCAGACCTGTGATGGAGGCCCTGCTCAGCCTAAAGTCTGCCCTGGTTTCCTCCTCCGCATAGAAGAGCCTGAGGACAGGCATGGCCCGGTTGATCTGGGCATACACTGTGAGACTCTGTAAACAATATGGCATGAAATGATAATATAAAACAATGTTAATAACAATGTTAATAAATTGATTTGTTTATCTATGACAATACGCATCTTTAATCAATGTTGTACTTTGCGCATTATTATGTATTAGACATTAATGTTGATTATCTTTAGTTGTATCTATAACTATATCACTGTTCATTATTCACACTGCAGTTGAGCCGGCAATTTATATCACTGCATCATTTCAGAAATGTGACTTATATACTATTGCGGGTTTTTTTTACTGAGGATGTATGTTTATGGTAGTCGACTTATCAGTGAGCTTTCTGGCTAAAAGGGACTGAGTAATGACTTCAGTAAGCAGCAGCCTATCACACATTACAATTTACAAGAGCAGTAAACAACAGTTTATTGACTAGTCTAATCGTTAGCACATAATATTGTTAATATCGTTAACTACATGGAACTATAGGCGATATTTTTGGCCAGCTAGGTAACGTTAGTCACTGTACAGCTAAGCATTTACCTCAGGAGGTCACCTAACGTTCTGGATGGAGATGCCGCCGGACTTACCTCGATATTCGCCAGATGCCAGTAAGCAGCTAGCATCATAACACGTCTCCGGTGGGCTCTTCTGCGGAGGGCTTCCTCTTCCTCCAACTCCATTAACTGGTGAAGGACCATGGCTATCACGGTGGTCTCCATAATTAAGATTCCGGTATGTAAATAGGCTAGTAGAGTAAAGTGGTGACGGGGAAATTGACGGGACGTCAGACGCGATAGAAAGCTCGGAACAGTAATGGATAGTGACGTACCTGGAATCCTAGATAGAATGTTTGTTTAGGCAAAGACGTCAACGTGATGACGCCACATATTCTCGCTATCTTAATAGAGAGTTCGAAACCAACTGCCTACCGAGATATCTCGTCGCAAGTCATGTCTAGTGAGAGAGCTCTCTACTTAGGGAGGGAGGCAGTAGGCAGCTGCCTTCCGATTCGAACGGACTGACTGGACCAGTGGCCCGACCCCAGGTGTTCGGATAACCCCACTGTTTACCAGATTGGGTTTTCAGAGACCACTCCCTGGGAAATCCCCTGGACTTTCACAGATTTCTAAACCATTCTTTCTCTTTCGAGTGCACTGCCTGATATTGAATACTTTGCAGTCATGTGACTTCCATGGATACTTGGTGGGCAAGAGACGCTGCCGGCGAATGACAACTTGATAAAAAAAAAATAGATAAAAAAAAAAAAAAAAAACATAACACCGGTCTATCCAATCAATTATCTGGCATGTTGTTTTCACGTCAAAACAGCAACTTTCGCATAGTTAAACTTGTGCCATCCTGGCAAGATCTTTCATCAGTTTACTGGGTTTCGTTGCTGGAGAATGATGCCTCCCAGGCACCAGCCAGTAGTAATTGTGGCGTCTTGTCTCATGCATTAACAGATAGGCCTATGGAAAAGCAGTTGTACGGACAAACATTAACTTTTGACTATGTACACTACACCTTATACCTGCACCAGAAGGATCTAAGACCATAACGTGAATGCTTGACGTTGAGGTATCCCGAACACACTTCTTTTTTCCCCCATGGTTTATTTAAACTTTTTCAGTTACACAATCCATGCAAAAATTAAACTGTAAGAATAACATGTACTGTATGTAATAGTATACAAATGTTCTATTTAGATATAGGCAATACAGTCTGTTAAGCAA
Source organism: Sardina pilchardus (assembly GCF_963854185.1). Taxonomy (NCBI): domain Eukaryota; kingdom Metazoa; phylum Chordata; class Actinopteri; order Clupeiformes; family Clupeidae; genus Sardina; species Sardina pilchardus. Next base: position 31,155,440 of record NC_085005.1, read on the forward strand.
AAAAGAGAGAGACAAATCAACAAAGAAAGACAATCATATAAGTCCCCAACACATTTTGTGTGTACAGAGAGAGTGAAGTGACATGCCCCGCACAGGATGGAACAGTGTTTGCATGTGGGTCTTTTTCAGGCCTTAAGGCCATCAGGGCATACAGGGAAATTCCCATCCGTCAAAAACACACAAGGAAGCATTTTAAACGCCGCTCCGTCTGACATCTTTTATCTTGTGTGTAAATCTTGTACGCCCTTCAATTTGGCATGTTTTTATCTTGTGAGTGGAGCACTTTGGGTTTGAGTTGAGTTTGTTTGTTTATTTTGTAAACCACTTTGTGCTATATGTTTGAAAAGTGCTACATAAATCAATTTCATTATATTATTATTACATCAGATTGAGCAGCATCTGCACCCATCAGATTAAGATAGTGTCAACTTCCCCAAAACTGCAACACACACACACACACACACAAACAAACAAACAAACTATACATACCTGCAATTTCAATGGATGAACAACAACCTACAGTATTGTGTTTCTAAACAAAGGATAAGAATATAGTTTATACGTTACTATCATCACTTTTTGACATTAACGTGTTGCCTCTTGTTTGACAGGGTAGTGAATATTGACAAAAGAGGACAAGAATAGCCTTGTTAGCTTATGTTACTGTGAGTCAACACTGGAAGTTCCTCCAGGAGCTCTTTCAGTTTCACTATTAGACAACAGGATATAAATATGGGTGAGCAAAACTGCCTTTCTGCACTGATTATTGGCAGAGCTGGGAGAAGTAGGGTAAGTTTTCATCAGTTTTGCTAAAATAATAAGTTGTCTAGATGGGGCCAGGTCATAGAATCCAACAATAGATAGAAATTCATATTTGTATTGGATGAAATGCAATTAAACAATTAATTTGTCTTCAGAACCATGGACAAGTGGAACCCTGTGGATAGCGACGAGGAAATCCAATCTCTCTCTGAGGAGGAGATAGGGAAAGGGTATGTATCTCAGCCAGTAACACAATAGTGCACACATTGTGATTCGCCTGCTTTTGATAGAGTGACGGTCCTTCCCTTTCTCTTGTATAGTAGCATCAGAAAAGAGATGGATGGGGTGTTCCATAGCCACTTGAGTGGACGGGTGCGGCCCTATTTGGACCTCATCGACTCACTACGCCTGATGGGTATCGACCAGGATCTGCCCCTGCCAGCGATAACAGTGATCGGGGACCAGAGCTCAGGGAAGAGCTCTGTGTTGGAGGCGCTGTCTGGAGTGGCTCTCCCCAGAGGCAGCGGTGAGATCATATTACCAGACTTAGCCCAGTTTATATAAACATCTACACTCTGCACACAGGTGGATGGGTAATTAGAGACACTTTGCCCATAGAAAATGTCCTATTTGTTATTTATTTACTTATTTTTTGTTAAAGTCTGTATAGAAATATCTTCCTTTCTTTTCCCTAGTATGGTGAGGTTTGCTATTGAAAAAAGAAGACAATAGCCATGACCCTTATTTTTCCTCTCATGACTGTTGAATACTGGTAGTTTTCATTGATACTGTCTTTTTGTATCAGCCACAGGCACTTTGAGACACTTTGTCTACAAAAGACATTCTATTGTTTATTTGTTTTGTTTTGTTCAGAAAGAGTGTCCTTGATTTGCCCTGTTTGGTGAGGTTTGCTATCAAACATTCTATTGAAAAAAAAGACACTTTGCCATCACCCTTATTTGGTTTTCTCATGAGAGACCTGTTTTATTCTGTATCTATGGTTTTGCTTGCTCACTGTTACTCCTTTGGTGGCCAAGCATTCATTTCCAAGAGCATAATCACAAGTGGCTCAATCACAAGTCTCTTTCCATCAGGCATTGTGACTCGATGCCCACTGATGCTCAATCACAAGTGTCTTTCCATCAGGCATTGTGACTCGATGCCCACTGATGCTCAATCACAAGTCTCTTTCCCTCAGGCATTGTGACTCGATGCCCGCTGATGCTGAAGTTGAGGAAGCTGAAGGGAGGTATGCAGTGGAAAGCCATCATCTCCTACAAAGACACGACTACTGAGTTCACAGACCCCTCTCTGGTTGAGGGCTATGTCAATGAGGGTAAGATGAATAGTGTATTGCACTTGGAAACACAATCTTTTTTTAATGTGATGAGATGCACTGTGAATTATGGTGAAAAAGACAGTATGTGCCTCGTTGATGGCATGTCTAATAGATCATTACGAAGATGATTGCATGTTATCTCTTCTTTAATTTAGAAATGTTAAAAACCATGGCACTGCCTTGTAATAGTCAACTATTCATACAAGAATTCAATAATTATTTTGTTAATGCAAATTTAAAACGTATTTTACATAAGTAAACCCTGTCATGACAATTATGGACAGGACACTTGTAATATTTTCACTCTAAACTTTCCTTCTTCAATGTGTCTGTTAGCCCAGAACGAGCTGGCTGGAGACGGAGTTGGGATCTGTGATGAGCTGATCATTCTGGAGATCCTGTCCCCTGATGTGTGTGACCTCACTCTGATTGATTTACCCGGCATTGCCCGGGTTCCTGTTAAAGGACAGCCTGAGGACATTGGAGACCAGGTGAAGAATATAATTTAGGTCTAATAGGCACTTTTCTAAGTTGAAATACATTTTGATCCTATGAGACCAAGGTTAGGGGAAAGCAAAACATACTAAATTGATATGATGGATGGTCTCAAAACCGATTTTAGTTGTTGATGAACCTGCTGAAATGTATTCATAATAAAGAAATATATTTCTAAAATTCAGTTATTAGACTATGAACCCCTTCTCAATTTTGTCTGTTGTAGATTAAAAGGCTCATCCTCAGCTTTATTGAGAAGAGTGAAACCATCAACTTGGTGGTGGTCCCATGTAATGTTGACATAGCGACAACTGAAGCTCTAAAAATGGCACAGGAAGTTGACCCAGAAGGGAAAAGAACTTTGGGTAATACATTTCTCAAACTGGATATCAATATCCCCTCCAAAAGATATTAATATGTCCAGTAATCCGAACATACATTTCTTAAACTGATAACATCCCCACTGAATTATATGAATGTATCCTAATCAGATTTGTTTGTTTTTACAGCTATTCTGACCAAGCCAGATCTTGTAGATCGTGGCACAGAAAAGAACATATTGGAGATTGTTCACAATCAAGTCATCCCGCTGAGCAAAGGCTACATAGTTGTGAAATGCCGTGGTCAGCAGCAAATTCAGGAAAAGGTGTCTCTAGCCGAGGCCACCAGGATGGAGAGAGATTTCTTCAGACAACACAAGCACTTCAGGTAAATGGGTATATATAAAAACATTATTTGATATCATCCAATTGAGTAGTTACTGTAGATGTCTTTACAAGACACAATCTGTTGCAAAATAATATATTCACTTCATGTTTGGGTTCTGAGTGCCCTTATACTGTATCATGACAATGATTAGCATACAATACATGATCCCTTTCAAGGTATGTTTGATCTTTTTATTTTTTGTTTCTATTTTTCCTCATTTCCTCATAGCTGTCTTCTCATTGAGGAAAAGGCCACAACCCAGTGTCTTGCTACTAAACTGACCCAAGACCTGGTGGGACACATCAAAGTAAGTATTTAAGATCAGTGCAAAACTAATATGTGGCTGTGGGGATGCAGGAAAACTAAAAACTTATTTCTGTTTTGTTGTTTCCTGGTTGTTTTCTCACCTGCATGGCCGCCTCTTTTATTCTCTTTTTTAAAATCTCGTATACATACTGTATGTGGCAATCTTGTTCATCAACTTTCAGGAAATTGCTAAAATCTTTTGACATCACAGTAGATTCATAATATGATTATAACTAAAATATGTTTTATGGTATGTGTGGCAAAAACACAATGAATTGACAATGTCAATGACATTTATGAAAAATGTTAAAATGTTTTAGATACCAGATACCATAGAAACTATAAACTCGTAGTGCCATCTAGTGGCTGTAATCTAGTAAAGCACTGCATCATCAAGAGTAGCTGGTCTGTGATATTGTTTTCCCCACAAACATACAGATAACTTATTCCGATGTCGTGAATTAAATTAACTGACTTTTAATGTGTTTGAATTAAATTTTGTCCTTGTTTGGAATTGTTTGGAAGTGAGCAGGGATTGATGTATTTGTGTTTGTGTGTATGTGTCCTTACTGTTGTCATGTCCTGTCTGCCCTGATGGTGTCCTGGGGGGTATTCCATCAAGCGAGCTAACCGTAAATCGCGGCTAACTTTGATAAGCCTCGCTAATTTTAGAGAGAGCTCGGTTCCATTACTCCCGCTAACAGGAATCTCAGCTGAGTTGCTGGGGTAACATATGCTTCTGAACTAACCTGGTCGGTGGCAGGCTAACTGCCGAGCTAAATTAATCTGTGTTGCAAATAAAAAACACCAGTCGGAAAACGAGTCCCAAACCGTTGGTTCCGTCAACCTGTGCTTTCGTCACCTGTAGCCTACAACTTAAAAAATAGAAGGAGAAACTTTTTTCCGACAGTGTTGCAAGCATTGATTAAGGCTACCTATCCGCTAGTTTAAATGGAATTCTGAAAATTATGTGTGTGGTTCAAGGAATCTTGCGGCTCTGCGCAACGTACGTCTTTCGTGGTGTCATGCGCAGCGTGACAGGAGAACAATCGAGGCATGTTTTGCGTGTTCTCGGGTTCGGTTCCCATGCGATGACTTTACATAGACTATGTTAACACATTAATATTGCCATGTTTAGTTATACTCTTTAATGAAATGCATCATTATTAAGGGTCATATACAGTAGCTTCAGTGACAGTAGGCAGGCTGTCAGTGTGCTATACGATGCAAGGCAAGCCAGCCTATAGCCTAATTCTGTAAAGGCTATAATAATTAAAACCGCTTCATATAGTCGAATTAATTATGCATGTAGTTCGGATATCAAACCAACGGTATTACAGAAATTAAATATGAAATGACATAGCCTATTGAAAGCCAATATTGCATTTCAGATAGGCTAATAGGCTATTTCACAAACACTTTGGCAGAACTATATGCTTATGGGAGACAATAGGCTAGGTTTTCTCCCAATACTCCCAGGACAATATATAGGCTACCAATTTATTTTCTGACCACCGAAAAAATATTTCAGAGTGAACCCTTTTAATTTACAAACGTAGGTTATCTTTATTGTTGAATAGCCTATGCCAAAGTTGTTTTGAGCTTAAATAGCCTGCTTATTCACTCGTTTTGTTCAGAGTGAAGACAATCAAAGTCCCAATTCAAACTAGGGTGACCACCTCCAGTCAGACAAAATGTGGGACAAGTAGCATGGTAAAGAGGGACAATGTGGGACAGACGTAGTAACTTTAAACTTAAGATAGCCTATATTGCCAGATCTAATTTACTAAGCAACATTTTTTTTAATCTACCGACATAAGATTTAAGACACTACCTAGGCTAAAAGACAAAACATTAATTTTGCAACATCTCATCTTTATTGGGACTATCAAAATTGTCAGCTGTCCAAGGGACCAGGCATCATGCAGCTGAAAGAATGCACTCAGTGAATCAAATTCACTTTAAAATACAACACACAAAAAAATATTAGACCCACCTAGCCTAAGTTCAACAAAATACAAGGCCTAGTCTATACAGTGCAAAATGTTACGGCTTGCATAGAAAGTTGAACTATTTCAGTGCAAATAGGTAAACCAGAATATTTCTTTGATGTGCTTTTTATTATCCGCCAATGAGGCTATTTTCATCGGGGCTTGTTTGTCTGTTTGTTTGTCTGTCTGTCTGTCGGTTCGCAAGATAACTCAAAAAGTTATGGATGGAATTTTCAGGAAAGGTCTGAAATGACCCACGGAACAAACGATTAAATGGGAGTTATCCAGGAGGCGGTTGTGTTTTCGCTTGGCTTAGATCTGCGCTCTCGGAGTGTTTTTCTAGTTTTGTAGGACTCACTTGCACCATGTCGCTTCACATCGTATTCTCCACCATGCCCCAGAGAAAAACGTAAATGCAAAATGCGTCTTTGCCAAGAGTAGCCTATATGTTGCGGTCCATTCGCTAAAAGCGCATCTTCTCTTTCTCGTGGCCACACTGGCCATGGCTGCTTAACCTGACCGAGGAGCGCGCTCTCCAATAGGGAGGGAAAGTAATCTCATCGCCACCTGGTGGTTGCGTTCCTAGAGGCTAGCAGGAGTGGATGGGATTTTCTTCTAGAAAAAATATATCTCGGCCCATGATGGGAAGTTAGTTAAATGCCTTCAATATGCTATACATGTAGGTCAGCTCTATTGCTTCGAGTGGTCATACTTTATTTTTTAGGATCAGTTTAATTGTTTTGAGTTTGTTTGTAACATGGTGATAACGAACTACAGTAGCTAGCTACAGTAGCATTTGACGTCACCAGTTTGGGCGCTTCATCTCCAACTGATCAAAACGGCAATTTGCTTAACTGGCAATCATATTTTTGTAATAACAGAGAGCGATGTAAACCGCGTGGTAATTACCTTTATGTTGGGATAACTTGTGTTGTGCTCCTACTCACACAAGAGCTGGCAGTAAGTGTGATTGTCTACTAACTAACCAACTAGCTAACAGGCTAATAAACAAACCATGCTAGGCGAGTAACGTCGTGGAAGGGTGTCACGTCACTTGAAGTTGTAGTCCATTTATGAAATGAAACGAGCAATTACGGTTTTTTTTAAATAAGGCGAAATAGGGTCTGATATTTTCACAGTTAGTAGATTATTACAGTATGCAGACTGAAAAATATTTTTGGTGGATAAGATCGCTGGTATAGCTGCGTAGTATTTTTTTGAAAAGTCGGTCTATGGGACTTAACATTGGAGCTGTTCTTCGATAGGAACGCAACCACTTGGGGCGCTGGTTTTCACTTTCCCTCCCTATAGACCTCTGAAGTTCGCCTACAAAAAAGCTACCATCTTTGCCCATATTTGGAGTTACGGTATCTGACGATTTTTCCTATGGGAAATTAACATGGGGATTTGGAATTATCACACCTGTTAAACTCTCGCGGGGATGACAAAATCGGAAATTCAGGTGTTTTCCTGAACACACTTTTGTCCTCTGCCTTCGAGAGGAATCTGTGATCTCCGGTACGCGAAGGCGGCAGACTTTGATTTTTGCTACCCCAGAGCTAACTTGCGATGCAACTTGCCATTAAGTTAGTTAGCCAGTTAGCTCTGGGGTAGCAAAAATGAAAGTGTGCCGACTTCACGTACCGGAGATCACAGTATGCACAAGAAGGCAGAGGACAAAAGTGTGTTCAGGAAAACGTCTGCATTTAAGACTTTATCGTCCCCGCGAGAGTTTAACAGGTGCGATAATTCAAAATCCCCATGTTATTTTCCCATAGGAAAAATCGCCAGATACCGAATTTCAAAGATGGCAGCTTTTTTGTAGGCGAACTTCAGAGGTCTATTTGAGATCTTTGACAACATTGCGGAGGCGTCATGCACCAGGCAACAGTTTCATTGACGTACAACTCAGCCTATCGACTACCGATTTTATTGCTCTCCTTTGAACTATTGGACATAAGTTAACACTACGCCTATGGGCGTATCGTTGTATTTATTTTCAATTGGCCAGGGTCGAACGAAAAAGCGGGACAGATGCTCAATTTGCGTGAGGCGGGACAAAGGGTAAAATTGCTGTACAGTACAACGTAAAGCGGGACAGGTGGTCACCCTAATTCAAACCATCATAATTACTGTTTCGCGATTTACGGTAGGCCTACGATTTCGTTATTCTCCCTTTTAGGCAACTACTGTATCTATTTTTTTCTCTCGTGTTCAATTTGATTACTTCCGATGAAAATCCTGTAGATGGCGCTTGTAAATCGAACTGAAATCTTCTAGTTTGCCTTAATTTTACGACATGCATCCTCTTTTCGTCAATCTATGGTTTTGGTCTACTTTTCTACCTCGTGCACGAGCAGACATGAAGCTGATTTTAGCCTCGTTTGAATAAACGAGGGCAAGATGCAGCTAACTTGAGTTAATGGAACGGCTTTAGCTTCAAGTGGAAGTCTACACTAGTTCAAGCCAGGCTATTTCTGTTGAGCGCCGCCTTGTTTAGCGAGGTTGATGGAATACCCCCCTGTTCTGTCTTGTCTGGATGTATGTCTACACATGGGATAGCGGGGAACGTAATTTTGATTCCTTTGTATGTATAAACACATGTGAAGTATTGACAATAAAACTGACTTGACTTGACTTGTGTGTGTGACTTGACGTGTGTGTGTGTGTGTGTGTGTGTGTGTGTGTGTGTGTGTGTGTGTGTGTGTGTGTGTTTCAGAACTCTCTACCAACACTATCAGAGCAGATTAAAAAGGAGCTGTGGGAGTCAAGGAAATGCCTGAGTGAGTGTGTGGGAGGTCCTCCCATAGACCCCCCTCAAAGAAAAACCTTCCTTGTGGACGTGAGTATTAGTGCGATCAAACTGAAAAATGATTGAAAATGAATCAACCATAGTCAGTCCAGATGGCATTGCTGTGCCTAAAACAAACTCATTTCAAAAAATGAAAATAGATATGAAATCTCTTCACAGACCATAACTCAGTTCAATGACAACATCAACCGGCTGTCAGCTGGTGAAGTTGTCAATGACGACAACCTGTTTGTTCTCCTGCGACACCAATTTCAGAATTGGAAAGATGAACTTGAGAGGAGTCAAAACTCATGTGAGTGCTACCAACTAAATCAATCTCTACATTAAAAAATTCTCAATAACAAAGAATAACTGGAAGCCAAAAATAATAATGCTATAGTATTCCAAAACCTAAAGTATTTTCTTTCATTTACAAATGATTTGCTATTCTTCTACAACAGATTCTGAAACGGTACAGGATGTGGTGAACGAGTATGACTTGAAGCACAGAGGAAGAGAGCTCCCTGGTTTCAGTGACTACAAAGTGTTTGAGCTGGTCGTCCAGAGACTGGTGATGAAACTGCAGAGCCCTGCTCTTGACACTTTGCGAGTCATCAGAGGTAACCTAACAAGGCCTCAATGAGCAACCTGGTCTCACAGGAATCCATGAAATGTCCAGGGGGCCCCAAACTCAAAATCCGTGTAGGCATCACGGAATCGCCCAAAATTCCGTTTTGCTACCATGTAACTCAAACGCAAGTCGATGTCACTCATCTTACGTGGACCAGACACAGGTGCCCGTTTCAACAACGGAGCACAGAACCAATGAGACATGTTCTCATTAATTTGTGAATCTCTGTCACCTAACACACCTTAATGTTTTTAAGTGGTCCTTAGATATAACAGTAATAAACAAAAAAAAAATTTAGAAGCATGTGAGTTGTCATACGTGTAATAATAGACATACTTTTTTTTTTGGTAGAAACCATCGAGAAGCAGTTCAGCGAAGTCTCAAAAACCTGCTTCTCAAACTACCCTTTCCTCCAGTGTGTCACAATGGTAAACCTATTTTAATTGCTTTTTCACATGGTATGGTTTCACTGTGCTATTGGCAAAGACCTCTGTCAGTTATAAACTCATTCCAAAATGTTCAGTCCTGTCGCACAAATGCCCTGATCTGCTTTCATTTCGTGTGCACTCCCAGAACAAGATCGACAAAATTCAGTCGAGTCAGGAGGCCAAAGTGGAGGAGAGAATCAAGGAGCAGTTTAAGATGGAGCAGCTGGTCTACACACAAGACAGCATCTACTTCAAGACCCTGAAGAAGGCTGCAGCCCCTGTGGAGGGTGACCCATCGGCAGTGAACTGCGCTGAATATGATAGCAGGAGCAAGTATCCTGAAATGCTTCAGGCGTACTATGAGGTAACGAATCAACCTTATGTTTGAAAATAAAATGAATGTTGTGTGACGGTAGTTATGATGTATGATAGTATTGATGATGGCAAATGATTTTGTACCAGTGGGATATAATCCTGGAATTTAATATATGTCCTGTATTATTATGGAATAGAAAAATAAATTGTTAAAATAAATAAATTAAATAAAATGAATGTTAACCTGAAGGGATAGGCCATCTGCTTCTGGAAATATCTGAAAAAGTCAGGCCGGCTCTGCTAACTCCAGTTGCTTCTGTCTCTTTCAGATAGTGATTCAGCGCCTGGCGGACCAGATCCCCATGCTGATCCGGTTCTTCCTGCTGAAGGAGTCGGCTCGGGTGCTGTGCAGTGAGATGCTGGGCCTCATCGAGGGGGTGGACGTGGACAAGGCCCTGTGCGAAGTTTCAGACTGCAGCCGTCGCCGTAACGACCTGCAGAGCCGCATCGAGCGTCTCAGCCAGGCTCAGGAGAAACTCAGCCATTTCCTCTGAACAGCTGAACCATTGACATGTGACTGTTACTGTAGTGGTATGGTTTATGATATCAAAACATAAAGCTAAAGTTATGATCATACTATACTATAGCCCATACATTGAAGTGGTGCTAGGCAGTTTCCATAATTCAGACACTGTCATGGTCTTAGTAGACCATGAATGAAATGTATATTGTTTCTTGATTCATTTCCTATGTTTACTACTGGTCACAAGTGATTATTATGAAATATGGGAATATGTTCAGCTCACTTCCTGTTCACGTGTGGAAAATAATTACGGTTTACTGTACGTGCTTGTTCATTGTGTCATGTAAAAGTTTACAATAAGAATAAGTTGCTTTAAAGATGATTCCTTTCCCTATGAGGGCAATGGCTGTAAGAACTATTTGTTTTCATTGCATATATTTGTGTAACATTACTTATGACATGTAATAGGCCATTTAGATTTGGGCTGAAATTATTGTCTGTTACTGTTATGTTGGCTAGCATGGTTTCAGTTAATGTAGTGATGAAGCGTATATGGTTGATATACATACTGTATTCAATGATGATTTACACTTTTCTAGAATAAGAACATTATTTCTTGTACAGTTTTGCAAATTATTAAAGGAATGGGAGAATAGAAACAAAAGATCAAGCTGCATCCTTTGTATCCTATCACCTAATGTCTAACTTGCTGGATAACTAAGTAGCTACACTTAGTGTGGCCACTACAGACATGAATATGATTTACACAGCTACAGTAGCTTTTCTTTTTAAATATATATTAACAAATCTTAGTCTGTTTGACATTCTGGTGTCCATTCTACTGGAACACTCTTTTTTCTTCTTGTACTGTATATTATAAGAGGGCATTAAAAAGCCAAGCTATCTTTGAAAATCCTTCAATTAACCATTGGTCATACTCAACTAATTCTACAAAGGACCTCATATCATGGACGGTGGATGGGATTTTCCAATTTTGCACTGCAGATCCAACCGAACTCCCCCTGAATTCACCAGGTGACCCCTGCTTTTGGAAGAGTGAACACTTTTTTGTCTGAAGGAACACAACCTATCATATACCTTTTCTAGATGTTGTACATGACTTTCAAAGCTGGGAGAAAATACAGTCACAACATCAGAATAGATTCATACAGTATCTAAATGCAGGTCCCTCAAGCATTGCTGCCTCAGTTTTTGAAATACCACAGGTGCTTTTCATAACCCAAAAGACATTCTTTGGAATTCATACAGGCCCATGGGTGTGACAGAGGCTGTTTTCTCTTTATCCTATCCTTCAACCTCCACTTGCCAATATCCAGATGCCAGGTCAGTTTAGCTCCATTGAGATTTAGGATCTCAATGGAGCTAAACTAGAGCCCCTTCAGTTCTCAGGAGTGGGTATGCATCTTTGTAGGTTACAGAGTTTAATTTCTGGTAGTCTACACAAAAACAAAGACATCCCACTTTTTTGAATGTGGTTCCCCCCAGGGTCCTCTAGCTTAAATTCAAGATCTATTTTGTAATACCACTTAGAATTACATTTAGTAACAACTTTTTGTACCTTTTTACAACCAGCGTATCCCACTTCAGTGTCACTATACAGTATGTGTGTGTGAAAATGCAGTCCAGTGATTACGACCACCTGATCACACACCTGGAGGACCCTTCTAGAGGCCATAATAGAGTTCTGCTTCTCTTGCGTGACAGAAAAGACAGTCAAGCATTGGGATGGAGCTTTAAACAGTCCTTTCCAGCAACACACAATATTGTGCGTTTGTAAACCAAATTGCTCACGTCCGCCAAAGCTTGAACGCAGAATCCAGAAAGGCTTTTTTTTTGGTAAAGAAAGTGTGTATCATATGCTTAGGTTTATTTACTTTAAACAGTTTAGGACCCATTTCTGTTGCCTTGTTTTCTGTTTTTGATATACCCAGTTTTTCCATGACGACATCTTTATTTGACATTCACCACCAGCTGTTCTGCATGCACCTAATTCAAGTTATTCACATAATTCTAGTTCTAATTTCGAAACGCAAAGTGTACTGTAGCTATTTATGCACAACACTGAACTTTCAAGAGGGGTAAAACATAAAGGCCATATAATTTAGCCAAAAATGATGTATAACCACGGGTTTGTTTATTTACAATTCAGTAATGGTCCCTACCAGAGCTCAGACCAAACCAACGCCCTTGCTCCAAACTCTTTCAGTTTCATTTTTACACAAGGGTATATATATGAGGTGGCAAAGCTGCCTTCTGCACTGCGTCTCTGCCTCTCTGCACCGATGACCAATCTGAGACAAACAGGGTAAGTCTCATCAGTTTTGCTAACAGAATAAGATGCCTCGATGGGGAAAATGCATAAGATAGATACATCCATATTTGTGTTTATTCAATGCAAACCAATTTATTTGTTTTCAGAACAATGGATGAGGAATTCCAATCTCTGTGTGAGGAGGAGCATTGGAAAGGGTTTGTATCTCAGTCAGTATCACAGTAGTGCACACATTGTGACTAACCTGCTTCTGATAAAGTGGTGATTCTTCCCTTTCTCTAACATCAGTAAAGCAATGGATGGGGTGTTCCATAGCCATTTGAGTGGACGGGTGTGGCCCTATTTGGACCTCATCGACTCACTGCGTCTAATGGGTATCGACGAGGATCTGTCTTTGCCTGCCATAGCTGTGATTGGAGACCAGAGCTCAGGGAAGAGCTCCGTGCTGGAGGCGCTGTCTGGAGTGGCTCTCCCCAGAGGCAGCGGTGAGATCATATTGCCAGACTAAACTCAGTTTATATCAAGACGTATTTGTTGCTTTTGTTAAATTCTGTTTAGAAATATCTTCCTTTATTTTCCCTATTTTGGTGAGGTTTACTATTAAAATTCTTATGACTGTTGAATATTGGTAGTTTTTATTGTTACTGTGTTTTTGTATCAGCCACAGAAATGGCTGAGAACTATGGCTAATGGCTAAGAATGTGTATAGAACACAGACAGAATGCCAAATGGTGTACCTAACTAATTGCTTACCCCAGAGGAGACATCTTATTTAAATCTACCCCAATCAAAAATTAAATCAACTTAGTCAGATCGGTGTCTCCATTTTGGAATTAAGGAGACAGTTTTCAATAGCATTCTTTAAAAGAAATGTTTTATTCTGTGTCTGTCATATGTTTTTGCTTGCTCATTGCACTCATTTCTTGCAGCATAATCACAAGGGTAACTCAATCACAAGTCTCTTCCCCTTACTCATTGTAACACAATGCCCACTGATGCTCAATCACAAGTGTCTTTCCATCAGGCATTGTGACTCAATGCCCACTGATGCTCAATCACAAGTCTTTTTCCTTCAGGCATTGTGACTCGATGCCCACTGATGCTCAATCACAAGTCTCTTTCCATCAGGCATAATGACTCGATGCCCACTGATGCTCAATCACAAGTCTCTTTCCTTCAGGCATTGTGACTCGATGCCCACTGATGCTCAATCACAAGTCTCTTTCCATCAGGCATTGTGACTCGATGCCCACTGATGCTGAATCACAAGTCTCTTTCCCTCAGGCATTGTGACTCGATGCCCACTGATGCTGAAGTTGAGGAAGCTGAGGGGGGGTCTACAGTGGAGGGCCATCATCTCCTACAAAGACACGACTACTGAGTTTGCTGACCCTGCTTTGGTTGACACCCATGTCAGAGACGGTAAGATGAAAAGTGTATTGCACTTATTGCCTTTAATTACACCTTCTTGGCTGCTATCAATCCTCTCCTTCATTTCTATATTTTAGAAATGTTATAACCATGGCACTGCCTGGTGACATTCAACAGGGCTAATTTGTCCAAGAAGTCAGGAATTATTGTCTTAGAGCGAATCAAAATTTCGCTTCACATAGTCAAACCCTTTCATGACAGTTATGGACACTGTTTTATGATATTTTCACTCTAAGCGTCCCCTTTTCACTGTGTCCATCAGCCCAGTTATGGACACTGTTTTATGATATTTTCACTCTAAGCGTCCCTTTTTCACTGTGTCCATCAGCCCAGTTATGGACACTGTTTTATGATATTTTCACTCTAAGCGTCCCTTTTTCACTGTGTCCATCAGCCCAGTTATGGACACTGTTTTATGATATTTTCACTCTAAGCGTCCCCTTTTTCACTGTGTCCATCAGCCCAGTTATGGACACTGTTTTATGATATTTTCACTCTAAGCGTCCCCTTTTCACTGTGTCCATCAGCCCAGTTATGGACACTGTTTTATGATATTTTCACTCTAAGCGTCCCTTTTTCACTGTGTCCATCAGCCCAGTTATGGACACTGTTTTATGATATTTTCACTCTAAGCGTCCCTTTTTCACTGTGTCCATCAGCCCAGTTATGGACACTGTTTTATGATATTTTCACTCTAAGCGTCCCTTTTCACTGTGTCCATCAGCCCAGTTATGGACACTGTTTTATGATATTTTCACTCTAAGCGTCCCCTTTTTCACTGTGTCCATCAGCCCAGTTATGGACACTGTTTTATGATATTTTCACTCTAAGCGTCCCCTTTTCACTGTGTCCATCAGCCCAGTTATGGACACTGTTTTATGATATTTTCACTCTAAGCGTCCCCTTTTTCACTGTGTCCATCAGCCCAGTTATGGACACTGTTTTATGATATTTTCACTCTAAGCGTCCCTTTTTCACTGTGTCCATCAGCCCAGGATGAGCTGGCTGGAGACGGTGTTGGGATCTGTGAAGAGCTGATCAGTCTGATGATCCTGTCCCCTGATGTGTGTGACCTCACTCTGATTGATTTACCCGGCATTGCCCGGGTTCCAGTTCAAGGACAGCCTGAGGACATCGGAGATCAGGTGAGGGAAAGATTATAAATCTACCGAAGGTCTCCAAACCTTTTTGTGGTTGATTAATCTGCTGAAATGTAGGTACAGTACATTCGTTTTACAGAAATACAATTTCCTGTCTGAAATGAAGTGCTCTGTCAAATAAACCCCTCTCAATTTTGTCTGTTGACAGATTAAAAGGCTCATTCTCAAATGTATTGGTCAGAAAGAAACTATCAACCTGGTGGTGGTTCCATGTAATGTTGACGTAGCAACAACCGAAGCTCTAAAAATGGCCCAGGAAGTTGATAAGGAAGGGAAATGAACTTGGGGTAATGTTCCAAACATGTTTCTTAAAATGACTATTAACATCCCCTCCAAATTATATGAATGCACATTTTACACACTGAATGTTTTTGTTTTTACAGCTATTCTGACCAAGCCAGATCTTGTAGATCGTGGCACAGAAAATAACATTTTGGAGATTGTTCGCAATCAAGTCATTCCGCTGAGCAAAGGCTACATAGTTGTGAAGTGCCATGGTCAGCAGCAAATCCAGGAAAAGGTGTCTCTAGTCGAGGCCACCAGGATGGAGAGAGATTTCTTCAAACAACACAAGCAGTTCAGGTAAATGGACACATAGTTGGACTTAAAGGGATAATCCGCCATTTTTGGAAATGCGCTCATTTTCCACCTCCCCTCGAGCAAAACAATCGATATTTACCTTGTTCCTGTTCATCCAGCCACTCTGTGAGTCTGGCAATACAACTTTTAGCTTCAGCCTAGCATAGATAATTGAATCTGATTAGACCATTAGCTTCTCACCTGCTAGCTTCATGTTTAAAAGTGACTAAGATTTCTGGTAATTTTCCCATTTAAAACGTGTCTCCTCTCAAGTTAGAAAGTGCAATAAGACCAACTGAAAATGAAACCTGGCGTTTTTCTAGGCTGATTTGACATGGAACTACTCTCAGCGTATTTCCAAAAATGGCGGAATATCCCTTTAATGGACTTAACATAATGATGACTGACCTGCGACCAGAAGTTGCGACTGTTAAGCATCCTGCTAAAAACAAGAAGATGATTCGTTTAGCGCTATCCTATTGTGTGGAGAGACCATTTGAAAGACAACCGTTTATCCCACCCCTCCGATTGAGCCCTGCTATGGTGAGTTCCTAGACACTACATCTTGGTGTGGGTGTCTGGCTCGTCAGGCGATGTATCCTCTGTTCTTTGGACAGAGGCACCATTAAAAGCATATACTAACCGAATGCATATCTCTCTGGTATGGGAACTGCAGTGCTCACAACCGCAGAGTAATTCAAACGGTTGTGAAGACAGCACAGAGATAGCTCTGTGGCTGTGAGCTCCCTGGTTTACAGAACATATTTGAGGATCAATGTAAGTCATTAAAGACCCCAGCCTTCTTCCACCAGGCAATACGCCTGTTAAACACCTCCTAATGTCCCTATTTGTTTTAAGGTATTTTGGTATTTTGGTATTTTTTAATATATGCAATATAAATTAAAATGCAACAATAATGAGATCTGAATCTGAATCATAGACTATGTCCTTCCTGGCTATATAGTATTTGTTCACATTTATTGTAAAAACAATTTTGCATCATTACTTCATAGCTGTCTTCTCAATGAGGAAAAGGCCACAACCCAGGTCCTTGCTACTAAACTGACCCAAGACCTGGTGGGCCATATCAAAGTAAGTACTTTTCGATAAGAGCAAACCCAATATCAGATGCAGCAGTGGTGATAATTGTCTGTGGAGATACAGGAAGACTTTAATTAATTATTTCGGTGTATTTCCTGGTTGTTGTCTCACCAGCATGGCCCCATATACGTACATTTTACTGTTGATTTTATTTTAAAAAATAAACTACAAAATGGTTACGGTATTGGCTGCAAACAAGCAGATTACTGTAATGCAATTTTTTTTCATTCAGTCATTGTTTGGAACTGTTTGGTTGTAAACATGCATTGATGTATGTGCATGCATGTGTGTGTGTGTGTGTGTGTGTGTGTGTGTGTGTGTGTGTGTGTGTGTGTGTGTGTGTGTGTGTGCGTTTCAGAACTCTCTACCAACACTATCAGAACAGATTAAAAAGGAGCTCTGGGAGTCAAGGAAAAAACTGAGTGAGTGTGTGGGAGGTCCTCCCATAGACCCCCCTCAAAGAAAACCCTTCCTTGTGGACGTGAGTATTAACAGTAGGCCATTTTTTTATGTACTGTATGTAAAATACAAAATCAAACTGAAAAAATGTAGACATGAGTATTTGACCTACTGTAGGCCAAAAAAGTGTAGACAATCTTATCAATCAGACTGAAAAAGGAATCAGATTGAAACTTAATCAACCAGTCCAGATGGCATTGCTGTGCCTCAAACAACTGAATTTTCCAAATATCTTCACAGACCATAACTCAGTTCATTGACAATATCAACCGACTGTCAGCTGGTGAAGTTGTCAATGATGGCAACAACCTCTTTTTCCATTTGAGGGGCCATTTTCAGAAGTGGAAAGATGAACTTGAGAAGAGTAAAATCTCATGTGAGTGCTACCAACAGCTAGCCTGGCTAACGGCCGACCTCATCTTGATTGAGGTGAGGTCTGGGAACCAGGCAGCCATTTTCTCATATTTGACGCATGGTTTACATACTGTATGCCCAGAGCTGTTCACACAGGCAAGGGGGCCTTCAAGGGGAAACAAAGTTGGTAAGCAGTGGGCTAACCAACAGCAGTATCTACATTAAAAAATGTCACGAGTGGGCGCTGTGGCACAACTGGTTACAGCACCTGAACCATATTTGATTGCACGGGTCTATGAAGACCTGGGTTGGAGAGTCCGGCCCCGGGTCATTTCACAATCCCACTCCACAGGCCTCCTGTTGCTCTCTCTACTATCCTGCCAAATGAAAGGCATAGAGGGCCAAAACATGTACAGTATCTTGTCCACAGCAAAGAACAACTACAAGCTAACTGTTAGTAAGTACTCCAAAACCTAAAGCAGTTTCTTTAATGTACAAATGACTTGATGCGTTTTTACAACAGATTCTAAAACGGTACTGGATGTGGTGAACGAGTATGACTTGAAGCACAGAGGAAAAGAGCTCCCTGGTTTCAGTGACTACAAAGTGTTTGAGCTAATCGTACAGAGACTGGTAATGGAACTACAGGGCCCTGCCCTTGACACTTTGAAGGTCATCAGAGGTAAATTACTGTAACAAGGCCTCAATGAGTTGTGTTCACATTAATTAGTGAATCTCTGTCACCTAACACCTAACATACCTTAATAACTCATTATTATTTTTAAGTAGTCCTTAATAGGTGAAACAGTAATAAACTAAAAAGTATGCATATTTCAATTTAGACGTCTCTGAGTTGAATAATAAATATTGTACTTTTTTTGGTAGAAACCATTGAGAAGCAGTTCAACGAAGTCTCAAAAACCTGCTTCTCAAATTACCCTTTCCTCCGGTGTGTCACACTGGTAAATGTCAAATCTATGAAAACAAATAATGGTATTGTATAACATTTACCTTTTAATCTGGTTTTGCTATGTTATTGGTGAAGATCACAATCAATCATGGATTTTATCCATTCCCTGCTTTTATTAAAAAATGTTCAGTCACCAAGCCTTGATTTGCTATCATTTCGTGTGCACTCCCAGAACAAGATCGACAAAATCCAGTCGAGTCAGGAGGCCAAAGTGGAGGAGAGAATCAAGGAGCAGTTTAAGATGGAGCAGCTGGTCTACACACAAGACATCATCTACTTCAAGACCCTGAAGATAGAGGATGATCCCTCTGTGGAAAACTCTACTGAATATGACAGCAGGAGCAAGTATCCTGAAATGCTTCAGGCATACTATGAGGTAACGAGTCATCCTTGTGTTTGAAAATAAAATGAATGTTAAACTGAAGGGATATACAGTATAGGTACGTATAGGCCATCTGCGTCTGGAAACATTTAAAACAAGTCAGGCCAGCTCAGCTAACTCCAGTTGCTTCTGTCTCTCTCTCTCTCTCTCTCTCTCTCTCTCTCTCTCTCTCTCTCTCTCTCTCTCTGTCTCCCTCTCTCTCTGAGTCTCCCACTCAGATAGTGATTCAGCGCCTAGCGGACCAGATTCCCATATTGATGCAGTTCTTCTTGCTGAAGGAGTCGGCTCGGGTGCTCTGCAGTGAGATGCTAGGCCTCATCGAGGGGGTGGACGTGGACAAGGCCCTGTGCGAGGACTCGGACTGGAGCCGTTGCCGTAACGACCTGCAGGGCCGCATCGAGCGTCTCAGCCAGGCTCAGGAGAAACTCAGCCATTTTCTCTGAACAGCTGAACCATTGACATGTGACTGCTACTGTAGTGGTATGGTTTATGTTATCAAAGCGTAAGTTTTTATAGTGCATGCATAATCTGTAGGCTACTATTACCCTAGAAACAGTCATCTCAATCACCCTAGCAACCAGTAACATAATGTCAACCTAACAACCACCATATCAACTAACTTGATTATCCTAGCAACTATCTTAGCAACCATTTAAACACTATATCACCCTAGCAACCATCTCAAGTACCCTATCAACAATGAAGCAAGGATAAGCAAAATGTAACCTTCATTGTGTCCAACATCATTACCCTAGCAACCAGCATAGCAACTACTTTATATAGCGTAGTAACCACTGTTATTACCCTCTTTACTATCTCAATTACCCTAGCAACACCCTACCAACCACAACTATGATGTCAACCTAGCAACCACCATAGCAACCAAGCAATGACCTCTGTGCTTGCATTATCTATGTATAACTGAGATTTTTGCATTTACATGTTGGAATTGCATCTCTAATGTACATTCTACATCATAAATACTGTATGCCCATACATTAAGTGATACATTGATAAAGTGGTGTGAAAAAGTTTGTGTGTGCGTGCGTGTGGATGTGTGTGTGTGTGCGTACGGGTGTGTCTGTGTGAGTTTGACAGTATCATTATTACGTAAGCAACCCTTCGCTCAATAGCATCACCTGCAGGCTGATGGGTGTATAGTCACTAAATGTACACATACATTTTTTATTTTATTTTATAGCCCCCCATGGATGAAATTCCACAAAACTTGGCATACTCCCAGAGGATGTCAAGTTAATCATGCACAGGAAATGTGATATATTATATTTATTTTATATTTTATTATATATATATACTTTTTGTAATTAAAAGGTGTGTGTAGAGGGCGTGGCCACCAATCCATCTCTGCCAGAGCTCTGTGGGCCCCTGATTGGTCCAGGCCCGTGAGAGATTGAAGTCTATGAATACTGGATACACACCTTCATCTACACACACACACACACACACACGAAAACACACATACACACAAAACACACATACACACACACACACACACACACACACACACACACACACACACACACACATACGCACACACAAACACACACACACACACACACACACACACACACACACACACACACAAAACACACATACTTGCCCAATGTGTAATCAACATTTTGATCTGAGCTTTGCAGAAATGTCTATTCTGAGACTGCATGAGAACAGACTGCAGTGTAGAGACTAGAGAGTGACCCTCCCAGAGGAAAAGTACACAATGCAAATATGTCCACTTTACAGCAATCTCACCTAAAGGGGATAACTGTATGAACGAAACACATTACCGTGAGAGAAAGCTGTGTTGGTGAGGTCTTTGATGCTAGAGTCACAGGAGAGGGTAGAGTTGATTATGCCACTTAGGTTTAGCTGAGACACACAGTGTCTAAGGCAGCTGGGAGCTCCAGCAGGATAAGGATGCTCAGATGATGGCATGCAGACTGATTACTATTCTATATGTTACAGTAACTAGATATTGTTCATAAGTGTTGTGCCTACAACTGAGTTGTTGGGTTACGTTGATCAGGATGCAGCGCTGTGTCATCTTATCAGGAAGTGATGCGTGTGTGACAGACAGATACATTCTCATCACACCCTGTGTGAGGCTCAGAGCAGAGACACTCCAGCTCAGAGAGCAGAGGAAATGGCAAAGCTGCACATCCCAACAGTGGGACGACTGCTGACTGTGCTGCTGCTACTGCAAGGTGAGACCAGGACACACACACATTAGAGGATGGAGCATAAACATTTCTCATACTTCAAGGTTGGGAAAACCTATTAATGGGCTTTCAAGGTGATTTAGACTAAAATAAAATCATTAAACATTTGTAAAATGTAGATAGAGCGCACAATTTTAAATAGTTTTGTGTTTTATAATGTCTCTGAAATGTTTCCACTTCCCAGGTACCAGAGGAGACCCTATCACTGTGTTCTCCAGTGTTGGAGGGGCTGCCACTCTGCCCTGTAAGAATGTGATCCCAAGTTACCCAAACTGCTCATCAACTACATGGACCTACACCAGAGACGGAGTGGATACTGTTGAAAAAGTCACTCATGGGACACTCAAACCAGACACATCCAGAGTGAAGAGACTGAGTCTGCTCCCTAACTGTTCTCTCCACATCACTAATGTCACCACTGGGGATCATGGACTCTACACCTGTCAGCAGCTCTCAAATGGAGGACGTCAATATGGACCTGATGCTCCAGTTCATTTCTCTGTTCTCAGAGGTAAGTGTGATAAATCAGACTCTCTCACTGAAAAGCGTTAGCTTCTGCTGTAGGATCATATTTCATATCCAGCTGCACATATGGGTCATTACTTGTGTTACTTGAGGAGATGGATAAAACATTACTGTACAAGACACGTTCTACACACTGTAACAACCTGTGATGATGTGATCCATTATTTACAGTAATTAGTAAGTACACATATCCACAAAAACTAAATCTGACACAGTGGCGGAACCAGGTGTTTAACAAGTCTGTCTGTAGCAGTAACAGGTGTGTTTATAGCAGAAACAGGTGTGTGTGTGTGTGTGTGTGTGTGTGTGTGTGTGTGTGTGTGTGTGTGTGTGTGTGTGTGTGTGTGTGTGTGTGTAGTAGTAGTAACAGGTGTGTGTGTGTGTAGTAGTAACAGGTGTGTGTGTGTAGTAGTAACAGGTGTGTGTGTGTAGTAGTAACAGGTGTGTCTGTTGTTCTTTCTCTGTTGTGTAGTTTACTCAGGACAGAGAGGAGAGAGAGATGGCTATGATCTGTACCTGGAATGCAACCTGTACACCTATGGAGACTGTAAGACTGTAGATAGTTTTAGTAAAATTCATCTGAGCTGGGTGGATGAGGGAGGGGCTGAACTGAAGAACAGCAGCAGCCTCCAGATCAGCAGAGTATCTCCCTGTTACATCACACTGACTGTGAAACCACATGATCCAAACCCCACTCACACTCAGAGGACATGGAGATGCCAGCTCACTGTAGGAGGACAGACTTCTGTCAGAGTTCCAGGTCAGTGATTGTGTGCTTCTCTCATGTCAGACACATGGTGTGTCCTAGCATCACATTCACTATAACCTCCAACTCCACATCCACCAGACTTCACTCTTCTTCCACCTTTGCAGTGAAACCAACTAGAACCCCAGTGGTGACGAGAGGACCTGCACCACCACAACCAGCACCTCCACCCAAAACACCACCACCACAACCAGCACCTCCACCCAAAACACCACCACCACAACCAGCACCAACTCCAACATCTCAAGTAACTCCACCACAGCCTCTGTCAACCCTGCGTAAGCTCCAATGTAGTGTTCAGTCAACAAAGAACTCACACACCACATATTGCTGCACTCTTTCATGCAAGGAAACACATATACAGTACATATCTTTGCGTTGGCGCGGTATCTGGTGTGCAGGTGCTTTTTGGAATTTGTGGAAGTAACATCAGGGCTTTTCAGTTGCTGCATCCAAACCACTTCTCTCCAACTCCGACTAAACTTCTTAGAACACCCTCAGTAACCCCACCCCTTATTAAACACTGACATACCAGAAATACTGATTATTTTTATTTGATTTTATTTGATTTTATTTGTTTTCCTGTTTAAAAACTAGCAAAGATAATCTCTGAAGAGCCTTGCGGACTGACAAGGTAATAATGCCCCTCTCCCCTGGTCAGACACCTTACTGTAACTAAAATATATCCCGTGGGAAACACTGACTGCAGCTTCTGAGTTGAGCAGCTTCTGTTCTGAGTTGAGTGTATCGTTACATCCCAACTCCCATCAAAATGACTTCAAAGCTGTTATATGAGGGTAAAAAAATGTGCATAGGATGCCTTTACCTTATGTTGACTGCTATGATTTGATGTGTGTGTGTGTGTGTGTGTGTGTGTGTGTGTGTGTGTGTGTGTTTGTTTCTGTGTACCCCAGAGACTGCCATCAGACTCAGCATCTTCTCCATGGTGCTGATTATTCCTGCGCTCATTGGAACTGTTCATTTAGTGAGGAGGAGGAAGCAGACAAGTAGAGGTTAGAGTGGTACATACACACACACACAAACACACACACGCGCGCACACACACACACACACACACACACACACACATACACTCAAGAGATGACGTTACACAGGCATGATCTTTGAATTTGCTACGCCCCCGCCCCTGAAGCAGACCATTGGAATACATCAACGTGGGGAGTGAAAAGGGCTTATTATACTCATGAAATCTTTGAGTAAACGTAAAACAAAAGGCACAAAATAAGATTGGAGTGGGAGTTATCTGTGTGAACGCTGCATTTAGGATTTAACACTTCTGTGAAGATCTGTCCCTTAGCTAGAATAGTCTGTTGTTATCACAGCTGCGCTAGTTTGTGACTGTTACTGACGTTCTTAAATAATTTTCTTCATTTCTGTCCATCCACAGATGACCCCCCAGTCATGGCACTACAGGTACTGAACTAACCGGATGACCTCAGAGTCCGCATGATTTCATTATCCGTGCACCTTTTCCAGCTCAGTATGGGAATAGATGTCGACTTTTAAAATGTGCATCTTCATTCTTCTTTTTTCATATGAAAAGGAACAGTTTGTGTTGTATGATTGTTGTATGATTGTATGACTATGATGTTGATTTTGTGATGTTCATTCTGAATATTTAGGTCCAGCGCCATTACGAGTTGATTATGAGCTTACGACTTATCGTCTCAGAGTCCCAAAAGGCTTCATGCTCTTGCCAGTGCATTTGTCAAAGAAGTTTCTCATCAGTTTCCTCCACTGCCACAGTTTTCATCTTTGTGCCTCTTCATCTGATCATCTGATCATGTTTTTTTTTTTTACTGCCGCACTTCTAAAGTGAAGGAGACCAGTGATGCATTCAGTAAAATAAAGTTAAGTTCTTAATGCCATATTGAGACCTCCGCCTCTTGTTATAAATTAAAGAGTACTCCACTAAACACACTTATACAGAGGAGTACAGAGTGTTTTAAAGAGTACTCCAGTAAACATACTTATACAGAGGAGTACAGAGTGTTTTAAAGAGTACTCCACTAAACATAGTTACACAGAGGAGTACAGAGTGTTTTAAAGAGTACTCCACTATACATAGTTACACAGAGGAGTACAGAGTGTTTTAA
The DNA here is from genome assembly GCF_963854185.1 of Sardina pilchardus. Classification (NCBI taxonomy): domain Eukaryota; kingdom Metazoa; phylum Chordata; class Actinopteri; order Clupeiformes; family Clupeidae; genus Sardina; species Sardina pilchardus. Next base: position 31,180,103 of record NC_085005.1, read on the forward strand.
AGAGTACTCCACTAAACATACTTACACAGAGGAGTACAGAGTGTTTTAAAGAGTACTCCACTAAACATACAGTACTTACACAGAGGAGTACAGAGTGTTTTAAAGAGTACTCCACTAAACATACTTACACAGAGGAGTACAGAGTGTTTTAAAGAGTACTCCACTAAACATACTTACACAGAGGAGTACAGAGTGTTTTAATGGGTACTCCACTAAACATACTTACACAGAGGAGTACAGAGTGTTTTAAAGAGTACTCCACTAAACATACTTACACAGAGGAGTACAGAGTGTTTTAAAGAGTACTCCACTAAACATACTTACACAGAGGAGTACAGAGTGTTTTAAAGAGTACTCCACTAAACATACTTATACAGAAGAGTACAGAGTGTTTTAAAGTGTTAAAACAAGTTAAAAGTGTTCTTCACTATAACACACTTAAACAGGTTAGGGATATTGTACAGAACTTTTCACAATAGCAGAGCAATGCCAGCAACAAAAAAGAAAATAGAAACAGGGCGTCCGACAGAAGTTCTCTCAAAAACGTAGCGTTGCATCATGCTGCTTGCGTCAGGAGTCAGGACACTCCAATTGAAAACAATGTTTGCTCGCATCGCGTCCGGTTAGGACAAGGTGTTACTTACTAGCTGACTAGCTTCAATGAAATTCCATTGTAACAAGCGAACAGACTTGTTGCGGAGTGATATGAATTAGAAGCACAAACTCTATTGCCACTGACAGCGGTCATTATTATTTATTTATATTTTCACAGGTCCTCTAGTCAAAAATAATGACTGGTAGAACTTTGGGAAATCCCATTGAAGTCAATGGACCATTCTTGTTAAGAGCCGTATAATAAATGAGCTTAATTTACTCCACTAAAGGTTTCTTCTCCAGAGGGCCAGAGAGCTGCACTGAGTTGTTGAGGGAAAGGTGGGGGTGGGTGGAGAGACAGGATGTTACATCTCTAAATGGCGCTTGCGTCTTTAACACAGACATCAGGTCACATGTCCATATCTTTACCCATCTTGCACCACTGCACTAGGTCCTCTGCTATCAGATTTGACGCTTGTTAGATATGCAGGTGTTGCTTGTCATGACACACATTGGGATTAGGTCACAGTAGTCACCGTAGAAATAGGACTGAATTATGAAAAATGAAAGGGCAGCTTTAAGGGTAACTTAACAAGAGTTGCTCTTGGAGTACCCCTCTGGAACTCAATAACGAACTAAATATGCATCTTTTGCAACAAAGCATGATCTCTGAATGTGTCTCGGACATCAGACTTGGAATATGGCTGTAAGGGCAGCAGAGAAGTGATGGTGCGGAGGATTTGTCCCAACAACAAAACCACAGCAGGGATTTGAATCCATAGAGAGAGAGTGTGTTAGAGAGAGTGTGTGTTAGAAAGAGTGTGTGTTAGAGAGAGTGTGTGTTAGAGAGTGTGTGTGTTAGAGAGAGTGACAGTCATAATGCTGTTGGTGCATTCCCTCTATATTAAATCAGTGTAGAGACCGAGTGGTGGTCACAGGTGGTCACAGGTGGTCAGAGGTGGAAATGACCGATAGAGCCGTAGCTCATCTGCACAGCAGTGATATGAGAAGCAAAGCAAGCAGATTATGGGCCCCAGAGAGCACTGAGACTGTGCAAACCAGGACATGTTGAACAAGTGCCCTGTGAGCTATAGGATTCAAACCAGGACATGTTGAACACGTGCCCTGTGAGCTACAGTAAGATTCAAACCAGGACATGTTGAACAAGTGCCCTGTGAGCTACAGTAAGATTCAAACCAGGACATGTTGAACAAGTGCCCTGTGAGCTACAGGATTCAAACCAGGACATGTTGAACAAGTGCCCTGTGAGCTAGGATTCAAACCAGGACATGTTGTACAAGTGCCCTGTGAGCTACAGGATTCAAACCAGGACATGTTGAACAAGTGCCCTGTGAGCTACAGGATTCAAACCAGGACATGTTGAACAAGTGCCCTGTGAGCTACAGGATTCAAACCAGGACATGTTGAACAAGTGCCCTGTGAGCTAGGATTCAAACCAGGACATGTTGAACAAGTGCCCTGTGAGCTATAAGATTCAAACCAGGACATGTTGAACAAGTGCCCTGTGAGCTACAGTAAGATTCAAACCAGGACATGTTGAACAAGTGCCCTGTGAGCTAGGATTCAAACCAGGACATGTTGAACAAGTGCCCTGTGAGCTACAGTAGGATTCAATCCAGGACATGTTGAACAAGTTGAGAACGATTGGAAGAAGTCACACAAGTAGTTCATAACTTAGATATATGTACTGTATACTGTATATATCTCACTTGTAAAGTGACACACAAAGACTAGGCGGTGGTCTTGGTTAATAGTTTGGTTAATATAAGATTGGTTAATAGGAGCATGCACATGAATAGACATGGTGGCATTAACCAATCGGCTTTCTCTTTTATTGGTGTAAATATGTCATGTCTTGTACAGTATGATGTGTTGCTGTCCTCTGTGCACCAAAGCTCTCAGCAACAGACAGACAGACAGCTTCACATTTACACAAAACAGACTATTTTGGGAAAAGAGTATTTTTATATCAAGGTTAGACTGACTCAGGCCTGTTACTTCAGAGATCCCTGTCTCACACACACACACACACACACACACACACACACACACACACACACACAGGCCTACACCTTTATCATGATAGAACACTTCATTGCACGTCAGGACTCTGAGTGTTACTGATCTGAGGTTACCACATACTGTAAGTGAGCTCCATGGAACTCTAGCATTACCTTGACAACCACACGCTACATTCTGTCCTCTGTGCATGAGACTACCAACCCCAAACTACAGAGGGAACCACCAATCCCCCAGGAGAGACACAGAGAATCACCAACCCCCCAGCACAGAGACACAGAGAACCACCAACCCCCCAGGACAGAGACACATAGAACCACCAACCCCCCAGAACAGAGACACAGAGCTTCGCTTTCACACATAGACTGTATATTTATACAGTCTATGCTTTCACACATCAACAGGCAGCATTTTGAGGAAGGAGTATTTATAAACAAGTGAGACTGGTGCAGAATGGTTAGTTTACCGACCCACTCATTACACACACGCACTCTCTCTCTCTCTCTCTCACACACACACACACACACACACACACACCCACACACACACACACACACACACTTTGATCATCACCAGTAACACATAATTGCACGTCAGACTTGGTAAGGTCTGGTAATTCTCTTCATGTTTCTAAAGCTGAACATGCAGTGTGTGGGTACTCCGATAGTGTTGTTGATTTGCCTCAGTCAGTTTTTCCCTTCTACTTCGACAGTCTTATCCATTTATGGCTAGTCATCTTTAAGTTCTGTGTCTGCATACATGGGGAGGGCTTGTATACAGCTTCCCAAATGGGTTGATCACTGTCCTGAGTTGGCACAAGCTGCCTAGACGATTTCCTTTTTAGCAGACACGACCTGCCCCTGAATAGATCCACTCCAGTCATCATAAACAGCCAGCAAATAGGGCTGAGTGTGGCTGGGATGAGTACCCACTCCTACTCACACACACACACACACACACACACACACACACACACACACACACACACACACACACCACTCTCTCTCTCTCTCTCTCTCTCTCTCTCACACACACACACACACACACACACACATGCGCGCACGCACACGCACACACACATACCACTCTCTCTCTCGCTTTCTCTCTCTCTCACACTCATGAATAGAATGAATACATACTTTTTTGATCCCGTGAGGGAAATTCGTTTCTCTGCATTTAACCCAATTTAACCGAATTAGTGAACACACACAGCAAACAGTATACACACAACCCAGAGCAGTGAGCTGCCAACCAGCGGCACTCGGGGAGCAGTGAGGGGTTAGGTGCCTTGCTTAAGGGCACTTCAGGCGTGGACTGGTCGGGGATCGAGCTGGCAACCCTCCAGTTACAAGCCCCAAGCCCTAACCAGTAGGCCACGGCTGCCCCAAATGCACCTGCACATGCACGCGCGTGCGCACACACACACACACACACACACACACACACACACACACACACACACACACACACACACACACACACACACACACACACACACACACACACACAGGATAGACTGATCAGATCAGCCCTCATTCTGACTCCGCTTCCGTGTTGTAGGCTATTTGATTGGTCCTTACTTTCTGGGTGTGGTCTGACTACTCAAGCTAGAATCCCCATTGGCTGTCTGGACCACAGCATTGGTGTTGGGGTCAGAGTTGTCACAACATACAGCAGCAACAGGTGTGTCTGTAGCAGGAACAAGTGTATCTGTAGCAGTAACAGGTGTATCTAACAGGTGTGTGTGTAGCAGTAACAGGTGTCTGTATCAGTAACAGGTGTCTGTAGCGTCGAAACGTTAGTCAATGTTTTGCACCTTTTAAATAAATACTAAAGAAGACATCTGCGTTGCACCGGCATTCCTCTTCTTTTCATAAGCTTCATGTGCCTACAACTGAGCTATTGGCTTATGTTGGTCAGGACGCAGCGCCGTGTCATCTTATCAGGAAGTGATGTGTGTGTGATAGGCAGATAAATTCTCATCACCCCCTGTGTGAGGCTCAGAGCAGAGACACAGCAGCTCAGAGAGCAGAGGAAATGGCAAAGCTGCACAACCCAACAGTGGGACTACTGCTGACTGTGCTGCTGCTACTGCAAGGTGAGACCAGGACACACACACACACATTAGAAAATGGAGCATAAATATTTCTCATACTTCAAGGTTGGGAAAGCCTATTAATGGGCTTTGAAGGTGATTTAGATAGACTAAAATAAAATCATTAAACATTTGTAAAATGTAAATACAGCGCACAATTTTAAATAGTTTTGTGTTTTATAATGTCTCTGAAATGTTTCCACTTCCCAGGTACCAGAGGAGACTCTATCACTGTGTTCTCCAGTGTTGGAGGGGCTGCCACTCTGCCCTGTAAGAATGTGATCTCAAGTTACCCAAACTGTTCACCAACTACATGGACCTACAGCAGAGACGGGGAGGACTTTGTTAGAGAAGTCACCCTCGGGACAATCAAACCAGACACATCCAGAGTGAAGAGACTGAGTCTGCTCCCTAACTGTTCTCTCCACATCACTGATGTTACCACTGGGGATCATGGACTCTACAACTGTCTGCAGTTCCCAAATGGAGAATCTCAATATGGGCCTGATGCTCCAGTTCGTTTCTCTGTTCTCAGAGGTAAGTGTAATAAATCAGACTCTCTCACTGAAAAGCGTTAGCTTCTGCTGTAGGATCATATTTCATATCCAACTACGCGTATGGGTCATTACTTGTGTTACTCAAGGAGATGGATAAAACATTACTGTACAAGACATGTTCTACACACTGTAACAACCTGTGATGATGCGATCCATTATTTACAGAAATTAATTTCCACTCAAGCATACACACGCACACGCACACGCACACACACACACACACACACACACACACACACACACACACACACAGACACACACACACACACACACACACACACACACACACGTACACATATCCACAAAAACTAAATCTGACACAGTGGCAGAACCAGGTGTTTAACAAGTCTGTCTGTAGCAGTAACAGGTGTGTTTGTAGTAGTAGCAGGTGTGTCTGTAGCAGTAACAGGTGTGTTTATAGCAGAAACAGGTGTGTGTGTGTGTGTCTGTAGTAGTAACAGGTGTTTCTGTTGTTCTTTCTCTGTTGTGTAGTTTTCCCAGGGCAGAAAGGAGAAAGAGATGGCTATGATCTGTACCTGGAATGCAACCTGTACACCTATGGAGACTGTAAGACTGTAGATAGTTTTAGTAATGTTCATCTGAGCTGGGTGGATGAGGGAGGGGCTGAACTGAAGAACACCAGCAGCCTCCAGATCAGCAGAGTATCTCCCTGTTACATCACACTGACTGTGAAACCACATGATCCGAACCCCACTCACTCTCAGAGGACATGGACATGCCAGCTGACTGCAGGAGAACATGTTCAGACTTCTGTCTCCCACACAGTCAGAGTTCCAGGTCAGTGATTGTGTGCTTCTCTCATGTCAGACACATGGTGTGTTCTAGCATCAGATTCACTATAACCTCCAACTCCACATCCACTAGACTTCACTCTTCTTCCACCTCTGCAGTGAAACCAACTAGAACTCCAGTGGTGACGAGAGGACCAGCACCACCACAACCAGCACCTCCACCCAAAACACCACCACCACAACCAACACCAACTCCACCCAAACCACCACCACCACAACCAGCAACTCCACAGCCTCCAGCAACTCCACCACAACCAACTAGAACTCCAGTGGTGACGAGAGGACCTGCTACACCACAACCAGCACCACAACCAACACCAACGACAACTCCAACACCAACTCCATCACAAGCAACTCAACCACAGCCTCTGTCAACTCCACCTGAAACAGCACCCACTTCCACTCCAACTCCAGGTCCTCAAACTGGTAAGTTTGGAATGGATCCCATCTAATGTTGTATATACACCAGGAAATTGGTATTGCACCAAGACATCAAAGCCTGGCAGGTGTGTAGGTTCCAATGTAATGTATCATAATCTATTATTATAACTGTCCAGAATCAACAATGTATCGTAAATAAATATGTTCTTCCTTAAATGCTAGGGCGAAGGAAGAATTTGACCCCCATGTAACACTATGGGAATTTAAAGGAACACTTCACCGATTTTTCATATTAAACTGCGTTATTCCCTTAACTAAGACGAGTTGATACATACCTCTCACGTTTCAATGCGTGCACTCACTGGCTCTGGCGCGCAGCGCAACTTTGATAGCACTTTGCTAGTCCAGTTCATTCATTAGGATCCAAACAGAGATGAAGTTAGAAGCGACCAAACATCTCCATGTTTTCCCTATTCAAATACAGTTAGACGAGTAGTCACACGACCAAATATGGTGAGACAAAATAAAACGTGATGTATTTCTAAGCAGGTAAGAGGGATATATTCTGTGGCGCAGTAATATCCTCACTCTTGCACTTTCAGTTTCATTTTGGAGTGAGGATATTACTGCCCAGAGTCTAAGTGCTCCCAATGTTATTCCGCCACACAATATACAACGTTTTGCCTTGCATGGTCACATTATTATTATTATTATTATTTAGTAACTGCTCTTTCCGCCATCCCTCAGTCTTGCTCGCTGTTCTCATCTCTACTGGGCTGCTGGCTGTTGTGGCTGTTTGTGTTGCAGCACTTGTGGTGAAGAGGGCCAGAGCACGTGAGTGGCTGAGATCCATCTGTGATATTGCACTTTAAAACACTGGAAAACACCTGATCATGTAGTTGATTCTGTTGTGTTTACCTGAATGTCCTGTTATCATTTACCGCATTGAACAGGTGGAACCAGAGATGGAGGACGGACCCCGACAGGCACCGTGAGTCACACACACATCACCTGCCAACTCCATCACATACTGTAGAACCCAACCCACACACACATATCACCTGTCTCCTCTGTCACACTCATCACCTGTCTCCTCCATCACACTCAACCCAACCCACACACAAGACTGTAGAGTTCATCAGGATTGGCCCCATGAGAGAGTGTTTCTCTAGTTCTAGAAGACTAAAGAGTACATGTATGTATTGAGTGTATCATCCTGTGTGTGAGTGTCATGGCTGTTTAGATGAGACCATGTAACCCTCTCACACACTCTCTTTCTCTCTGTGTGTATCATCCTGTGTGTGAGTGTCATGGCTGTTTAAATGAGACCATGTAACCCTCTCACACTCTCTCTCTCTCTATGTGTATCATCCTGTGTGAGTGTGTCATGGCTGTTTAGATGAGACATGTAACCCTCTCACACACTCTGATCTGTTCACACTCAGGGTGCAGGAGATGTCCTCTACTCCACTGTGAATAAATCAGCTGCTCCTGCCAAGTCTGCTGGTCATGTGAGTTTGTGATGACGTTAATCTCTAACTTTAATTCACACACGCTGATGGTCTGTGTAACATGTAGGACGTTTGCCACTGGAACCGTACTAATGCTCCCATGGATGAGGCTAATTTTCATCATTACTTCACTCTGAGATCCAAACATGTTTCCCAAACACTCCTGATTCCAGATGAGAGCATTTAAAACATGCCTACAGTAGTTATCTCAAGCGTTGTGTGTCTCTACAGAAGAAGTCCGGAAACGTAACGTATGCTGAGGTTGCCCACCATTCTAAAGCACACGCCCTCCCTCCTAATGTGAGTGTACAGTGTGGACTGAGTTACCTGTGAGTTACCTGTGGTCACAGGTGATATATTTCATATGTAATAACCCTGTAATTAACTGCCCCACTTTGATCTGTGGTGCAGGCTGCAGACAGTGTGACCTACGCCACCGTCAACATCACCCATTAGGCCTAAAGCAAGAGGAGACACCAGGAAGAGGATCTCACAGCTATTTCCATTGTGTTTTTGTAGTCACCATTCAAATTAAGTTTGTTTGTTCTTTTAGCAAAATATTAGCTACAGAGTCATTGGAGAGCACAACACAACACCATATGCCACATACTGTTCAAATTCAGCTCCACCCTATACTGCTGTTGTGTGTGGGCTAGTGGAGAGAGAGGAAGTCCCATCTCCAATAGCACTGGTCTCTACACCACAGGCCTCTCTGGGTCAGTTGGCTTCTTCACACGTCTCCATTCCTGCTGCAACACCTCCTCACACCCTCCACCCCTCCACATCCTGCACCACCTCCTCACACCCTCCAATCCTCCACATCCTGCAACACCTCCTCACACCCTCCAACCCTCCACATCCTGCGCCACCTCCTCCAATCCTCCACATCCTGCAACACTTCCTCACACCCTCCAACCCTCCACATCCTGCAACACCTCCTCACCTCCTCACACCCTCCACATCCTGCAACACCTCCTCACACCCTCCACATCCTGCACCACCTCCTCACACCCTCCACATCCTGCACCACCTCCTCACACCCTCCACATCCTGCAACACCTCCTCACACCTCCTCCAACCCTCCACATCCTGCAACACCTCCCCACCTCCTCACACCCTCCAACCCTCCACATCCTGCACCACCTCCTCACACCCTCCACATCCTGCAACACCTCCTCACACCCTCCACTGCTGCAACACCTCCTCACACCCTCCAACCCTCCACTGCTGCAACACCTCCTCACACCCTCCACATCCTGCACCACCTCCTCACACCCTTCACATCCTGCACCACCTCCTCACACCCTTCACATCCTGCAACACCTCCTCACACCCTCCACATCCTGCACCACCTCCTCACACCCTCCACATCCTGCACCACCTCCTCACACCTCCTCACACCCTCCACATCCTGCACCACCTCCTCACACCCTCCACATCCTGCACCACCTCCTCACACCCTCCACATCCTGCACCACCTCCTCACACCTCCTCCAACCCTCCACTGCTGCACCACCTCCTCACACCCTCCACATCCTGCACCACCTCCTCACACCTCCTCCAACCCTCCACTGCTGCAACACCTCCTCACACCCCTCCACTGCTGCACCACCTCCTCACACCTCCTCCAACCCTCCACTGCTGCAACACCTCCTCACAACCCTCCACTGCTGCAACACCTCCTCACACCCTCCAACCCTCCACTGCTGCAACACCTCCTCACACCCTCCAACCCTCCACTGCTGCAACACCTCCTCACACCCTCCAACCCTCCACTGCTGCAACACCTCCTCACACCCTCCAACCCTCCACTGCTGCACCACCTCCTCACACCTCCTCCAACCCTCCACTGCTGCAACACCTCCTCACAACCCTCCACTGCTGCAACACCTCCTCACACCCTCCAACCCTCCACTGCTGCAACACCTCCTCACACCCTCCAACCCTCCACTGCTGCACCACCTCCTCACACCTCCTCCAACCCTCCACTGCTGCAACACCTCCTCACAACCCTCCACTGCTGCAACACCTCCTCACCCTCCAACCCTCCACTGCTGCAACACCTCCTCACACCCTCCAACCCTCCACTGCTGCAACACCTCCTCACACCCTCCAACCCTCCACTGTGCCTCTCACATCCTGTTTGTTTCTCGTCAGGGAGAAATGATTGTGTGTGTTATCATGATGCATACCGTCATTGGTAGTGTCATCACTGAACATGATAATGAGCCTTTTTCACTTATACGCTCCTCACAAACACACACACACACACACACACACACACACATATGCTAAAATAACTTGCAGTCCTGCTGTAAACCTACTGTGCATTGGGTGTTTTTAAATACTATGTTTTTGTATGAAGCTCGCCATTAAATGTTAAAGGAACACTTCACCGTTTTTTCATATTAAACATCGTTATTCCCTTAACTAAGACAAGTTAAGACATACCTCTCACGTTTCAATGCGTACTCACTGGCTCTGGCGCGCGGCGCAACTTTGATAGCGCTTAGCTAGCCCAATGCATTCATTAGGATTCAAACAGAGATGAAGTTAGAAGCGACCAAACCTCCATGTTTTCCCTATTAAAATACAGTTACACGAGCAGTCACATGACCAAGTATGGTGAGACAAAATAAAACGTGCATTTTGTAAGCAGGTAAGAGGGATAACTATATTGTGTGGCGCAGTAATATCCTCACTCTTGCACTTTCAGTTTCACTTTGGAGTGAGGATATTACTGTGCAGAGTCTAAGTGCTCCCAATGTTATTCCGCCACACAATATAGTTATCACTTTTTGCCTGCTTAGAAATGCACCACGTTTTATTTTGTCTCACCAATTTGCATATCTAAACTAGTAGAAAGGTCTCATGTTGACAAAAGTTTCTTTGGAGAATGGAGAATACCTGAACTCTAACTGATAATGATGTTTCTCTAACCCGGGATATTTGAGGCCCTGTTTGATAATTCACCCCCCATTTATACATTTCTTCTCCTGTGCCATGCTACTGCTCTCTGCTCGGTAATTATTCAAGGTCAATTTCTTACTTTTATGGAGTCAGACTAATTGTATAGTTTCTTTTAATATTTACCACTGCTTCACCGTTGTGTCCTAATGTTCAATACATGTTGAAACCTTTGATGGCCAATACAATTCTCATCCTGAGGACTGTGTGTGCCATTCTTTACTTTTGTTCACACAATACTTAATGGCCGAAGCTTTCAGGGCTGAAGGGTAGAATAGGAATTGGGCCTCGATCATGTTTTGACATAAGACTCTTAGTTCGGCAGTGTTTGTGAAGTGAACTTAAATGGCTGACACCAAGATTTTCCACAGTATCCGTTGTGTTAAGCCCTTTTGCGTCAAGAAGAGCGGCAATCCTGTCCTCATTTTTACCCAACTAAGTTAACGCAATATCATATTATGCAACTGTATATTTATTTGAACTTGCTAGCACTAGCATCCGTTTCTGTGTCACACAAAGCACAGTATCTACATGGACACAAGTGTGCAAACTGATGAGGAAAAATTTTTTTGCGATGAAAAGATTTTATTGAAATTACACCATAATGGACAATGCAACTCCTCCTACTAGTGATTCAGTCAGGCTTAAAGTTTATGTTATTATTGTCCGGCAATTATGTAATTATGTACCATTACAAATGTGCAGAGAATGACAGCAAAAGCAAAATAGAGCATATTCCATATAGAGCATATTAATCCATATAGAGCATATTAATCCATATAGAGCATATTAATCCATATAGAGCATATTCCATATAGAGCATATTCCAAAGTGATGGAAGCAAAATAGAGCATATTCCATATAGAGTATATTAATCCATATAGAGCATATTCATCCATACAGAGCATATTCCATATAGAGTATATTAATCCATATAGAGCATATTCCATATAGAGCATATTCCAAAGTATGGGCTGAGTGATGGAAGCAAAATAGGGCATATTCCCTTGGGGGAATCAATAAAGTATCTATCTATCTATCTATCTATCTATCTATCTATCTATCTATCATATTCCACAGTATGGGCTGAGTGATGGAGGCAAAATAGAGCATATTCCCTTGGGGAATCAATAAAGTATCTATCTATCTATCTATCATATTCCAAAGTATGGGCTGAGAGATGGAAGCAAGACTCTTTAGTCCACTTGTCAAAGTGCAGCAAATTTAATATGGCAAGTAGGACAACAGCAGGTATATTTCCCCCGATTGCTGCTAGTGAATACTCTCTATTTATGCCTCTTGCCAAATTGTGCCATACTTTGACCTCACTATATATGGGTGACCATTGCTACTCTTGACAATGACACTGAGATCAGAATCCAAGACTTTTGTTGTAATTGAATTGCTATAGCTACTATCACTAAACAACATTACAGTGACTTGACCCTTATCCGTTTGGAATGATACGGCATTATTTGGTGGAACTTCTTCCTTGACGGACTGCTGCGGAGCGGTCACTTTAACGTAGATCGTTTGGTCAGTTGCGTTGGCCACAATGGTGTGGTGTTTGACCCAGCCCCTCGCCTCCCCGACCTACAAAATACAGAAAATACATACCCCTGTAGCATTGCGATAGGTAAACACAGTATACACCCCTTAGCATTGTGGCACATGCAAGCACAGTATACACCACTTAGCATTGTGGCACATGCAAGCACAGTATACACCACTTAGCATTGTGGCACATGCAAGCACAAGATACACCCCTTAGCATTGTGGCACATGCAAGCACAAGATAAACCAGCATTGCGATAGGTACATGCAAGCACAAGATACACCACTTAGCATTGTGGCACATGCAAGCACAAGATAAACCAGCATTGCGATAGGTACATGCAAGCACAAGATACACCACTTAGCATTGCGATAGGTACATGCAAGCACAAGATACACCATTTAGCATTGAGAAAGGCACATGCAAGCACAGTAGACTAACATCAGTTTAGTCAGTTTTTAAAAGATACGGTGTTTTCTAGCATCAAAATACATAAAATATTGGGTAATTGATAGATCAGAGGAAACTCTTACAAATCTAACGATTTCTCCCACTCCTGATGCCACGCTTGACCCAGCGGAGGCTGCTGACGCTGCTTTTCCCATCGCAGATCTGTTCAATAAAACCAATCTTTATTATGTTATTCTGTTTTGATAACATACATGTGCATTATTATTCTTTTATTATGACTTTTTTTTACAACACATTTTATTCCTTTTTGTTTCTGATGTGAATTTACAGACAAGATTGGAGTAAATGTTAAAACATGAAAACAAAGTATTATCATGATCACACCTTAATCAAAGTGGAAGATTATAAACTAAAACATATTTATATGAATACAACATTTAAAAAACAATTGGTAACAATGTAAATGACTTAATGAAGTATGTAAAAGTCTGAAAACTTACACAAAGTTATTAGCTGGACTGAGAGATGATGGTCGTTGGTGAAGAAAATGGCAAAAGTGGAACTGCACTGGGAAATGCTGGTGGATTTATGGGCCTCAGGGAGGAGTCTAATCATCCAAACAGCCAATCAACGACAGCTGTGACCAGGAAAATAACCAATATACTGTATCATTTCATTTCCAGTGTGACAGGGAGTCAACAAACATTGTGCAATCACAATACAACCAACCATGCGCTCATGTTTGTGTGTCTATCTATGTATGTATGTATGTATGTATGTAAGTATGCATGTGTGTGTGTGCATTGTCACTCTTTTTTCGTAACTGACTGTTGCAAATCCTCCTTATAGAATTTGAGAAAATATGCCTCTTTCTTATGAAGCCGTGTCATTGCTTGAGCACACATGCACACCGAGACCAGGCAGGTCAGACGGGTGGAGGTTGGAGGGCCCTTTGTCCTCATATCACTTGGTCTGAGCATGAGGCTGCCTCATTCAACTCCTACCATCATATCACTTGGTCTGAGCATGAGGCTGTCTCATTCAACTCCTACCATCATATCACTTGGTCTGAGCATGAGGCTGTCTCATTCAACTCTTACCATCATATCACTTGGTCTGAGCATGAGGCTGTCTCATTCAACTCCTACCATCATATCACTTGGTCTGAGCATGAGGCTGTCTCATTCAACTCCTACCATCATATCACTTGGTCTGAGCATGAGGCTGTCTCATTCAACTCCTACCATCATATCACTTGGTCTGAGCATGAGGCTGTCTCATTCAACTCCTACCATCATATCACTTGGTCTGGCCACTTGATTGTTATTGCATTACATGACATTACATTCAGCGGACATTACCAAAGTGACATATCATCTACAGTATATAACAAGGGGTTACATTGTCATCACAATGAAGCAACTTGGGGCTAATTGCTTTGCTCAAGGGCACAACAGTGGAAGCCGGGAATTGAACCAACAACTTTCAGGCTACTGCATGCTAGCCCAGCTCCTTAACCACTACAGTACAGTGTAAAGTGGTTACCCTACCACGCCCCACTGTTTTACAGGCTATATTAGCCCTCCTACAATCTGGACTGTGGTCATAACATCTAGCCTACATTTTATAACTTATTGCCATAAATATTTAATAACAAGCCATGTTGTTGCCCTGTTCACTTTTGCACTATCCCCACTGCACACACTCTACCATAGCTTATCATGGCCAATGCATCACATGGTCAGCCTATGTGTGTGTGTTTGTTGTGTTATGGTTGTATAAGCCATACTGGGTGCCTAAAATGTCCCTCCCTCCCTACCTACAGTACAATACCTCCCACCCTATCACTGTTTCCTGGGCCATTACAATTTACTGAGCATATGAGCATCAATGTGAACATTTATTTGTTCATAGGGCTCTGGGAACACATAGGGCCCTTGAACTGGGAACGTAGGACCCTTGAACTGGGAATCATAGGGCCCTTCAACTGGGAACACATAGGGCCCTTCAACTGGGAACGTAGGACCCTTGAACTGGGAATCATAGGACCCTTGAACTGGGAACATATGACCCTTGAACTGGGAATCATAGGGCCCTTGAACTGGGAATCATAGGCTCTTTGTCATAATCCCATTATATGTGCCATATATATCCAGGGAACATAATAGTTCACACTGTGTGTTATATGTGCAGGCTAACATATAGTATCCATGGAGACTTAAGGTTGCCTCATCACACGTTATATTTTGGCAGTTGACCGCCAACTCCGTCAAGGTCAGTCTGACATGATGGGGACTCGACACGACACTGCAGCGACACGGCGCCCTGTCCTCTGTTAAACACAGCAAGACGTTTGGAGAGTTCACACTGTCCCCTTCCCTTTTTGAGTAACCATGAAAAGTAATCATATCAACAAAGCCAGAAGTCAAAGACAAATGTGTTTTATATGGCACATTACATCCATTTCTATACAGCACCATTCGATAGGCTACCAGGAGGAACTTTTATGAGTGTGCAATTAGTCTTGTGGTAGCCAATGCGCTTTGAGTACTTTGTAAAATGTGTAGGAAATGTGGAAAATGCACAGCATTTAAACAGGTTACAATGTAATGTTGTAATGTTGTTCCAGTGGGAGACCCTCACTAACAAAATAAAACACAAAGAGGAAACATTGTGTTATTGAGCAGATTTATTATGCAATTTTATAAAGGTATACCATAAATGCAAATGCAACCTGTTAAACTACCAGTGGATATTCTCATTTCAGTTTCATGATTTTGTCTGAAATCCCCTGGAAATTAGTAGCTTTAGGCCTTGGCCTATGGTGTGATGACGCCAACTCAACATCACCTAATGCAACCAGGCACCTGTTCTCAGAGTAAAGTGGTAGCATTTACCAGACAAATCTGTTGTTTTAGCGAGGTAGCTTTAAATAAATATCTACTGCGAAGGCAGCAGATCGGAGGTCATTTCTATAGTCAGGGTTATTTTGCAGATATCAGCAGTGTTTGGTTCCTTCAAGCCACATGATCTTTGATTGGTTGTTCAGCTACCCCCTCCTGCCTTCTCGCTTTAAATAAAGCAGCAGGACCAGCTTCATTTTCTAAGACAACAACAATCCAGAATTAGTATCCGCAATACCTGATTTATCTGGTCCTCTCCGTACCTCCAGCAACTTACCGTAAGTATCTTCCATACCTTCCACTCTTTACCGTATCGTCCATTTCTTGTGGTGATCAGCTTTATTCTTTTTATGGCATGAATGACCACAACTCATTGTCTTAATAAACTCATTGGTAGGCTTTGTTTCTTTGGTATGCTTTTTGTATCACTGTTACTGGATATTTTCATGCGCTTGTTTATGTCACAGACTTTCATATTGCACTTACAACATTTACAAGTTACCAAAATCAACAGATTAAATCAAATTAAACTTCCCAATCAAGATAGAACAATGTTCCTTCAAATCATTGGTGTATCAATCTATGGAAGTGTTTTGATGTTTGACACAAACCTTTGATGCGTTTAGTGTGTCAGCCTCATCATGGGTCAAGCTGCTGCGGCCGCTGCGAAAACTGCTGCTGCAGTGGACAGTGCTGTGGCAGGCACTGGGGCTGTCATCAAGATAGTAAGCTACATATATATATATATATATATACTTAACATTAAAGGCGTCTCATCAAGATAGTAAGCTATATATACTGTATATATTTAACATTAAAGGCGTCTCATCAAGACAGTAAGATACTGTATATATTTAACATTATAGGCGTCTCATCAAGATAGTAAGCCACATATATAGTGGGGTACGAATTGTCATGAAATAATGGTCCCGTAGGATTTTTTTGCTAAAATTGATTTTTTTGTTTTATTTGCTTTATTTGGGGTCCTACTGTTGAAAAATGACGGGGTGCAAATTTTCTGACCCCGTTTTGCCCTTCCTCTGGGGGGCGCTTTCTCACCTTGGCCAGGATACTGACTGCAATCATACATCTACTAATAATGATCACATTTTCACAATCTTGGTGTCAATTTAGGGGTTATTGAGGATGCTGAGTCCATTTATGACAGTTGCATTGTGATCAGAAGTTGTTATGACTCATTTTTACATAACATTGCAGTAATAAAGGCAAATCCAATGGGGCAACGTCGCCAAACAGTAAGTGAGCTCATATCTTGGGAACGCTTTGATGTATGTTAACGAAACTTGGTCACATGACAACTGACCCCCTCCCAAGGGTACACAACAAATTTGGTGTAATTTGGCCACTAGGGGGCGCTATAATTAGCGAACCTGCGTTTAGGGGTTACAGTATATCATGATGACGTTGGTTAGAAAAATTCCAATGGCTAGTCATACTCTTCAAACTCATATTGATGATCATTGCAAATTTTACCCACTCATTATAAACAATTGCCCATTTTGGATTTTCCTGAAAGAGAAACTAGATCATCAGCAGTCAGAACTTTGTTTGGCCCCCTCATTGCTGCTTACCAATTTTTGTCAAAGATAACTATTTCAACACAAGATATGTCTTTTAATTCTGTCTGATGACACAAAGCTGAGAATCACATTGCTAAGATACAGACAGAAGATACAAGAAGACAAAATTATCAAATGATGCCATTTGTAATGGATCCCTTTTAACCCTATGAGCCCTATTGACCAAGTGCGTCAAAAAACACTCCCACTCTTCTCTGTTACATTGCTCCGCAATTATTAGTTGCAGCGAGATGAAGCCTTTATAATACGAAAGAGCAGAACTGGGGCTTTCCAACGAGACTAAACACTTGTCATTAAATTAAATCAAAGTATATCATATTTATAGTCTATACTGCTCTCTGCATTCACCCGCACATCCATTACTCTCGCTTGAATTACTCACGAACCCGGGATCGCACAGACATGCACGCATATCAGATGAAAGAGGAGAAACAGAGCTTTCCATTGATACCAAATACATCCTTCTGTGTTGTAAAAATAGACAAAGTGACAAACAAATAATAATGTCATATAGCTTAGGCTACCATTACTCTCATTTGATTTACTCTTGAACCAAAGATCAGAAAGCTATGGCACACATGTCAGATGAAAGAGGAGACACAGAGCTATCCACAGATACCATACAACCTTCTAGGTCATGAAAGAGACGAAGTGACAGCAAAATAATAACTTCATTTAGCTCCACTTACCCCATGTTTTTGTGTATTTCTTGTGGCATAATAGCTTATGTTCATAATCCAACATTATCATGTGTTTCTCTATGGCAAGGCACATTCATAATCCAGTTTTGAGATCCTAGCAAATTCCTGTATGGTATCCAATTCATTTGCATCCAAATTTGTTTGACAAATAAACACTTTTTTGCCTTTACTTTGTTCATTGCGATGCAGTAAAAAGTTATTACCGTAATTTCCCGACTATTAGCCGCAGCTTATACATTGATTTTGCAAAACTTTTACCGCTATGAGGTTAATACAGGGGGGGCAGTTAATATGGTGTTAATATGGTTTTGTTTCTTTTAACTTGCATAAAACACTGTCCTGTGGCTTATACACAATGCGGCTTATATGCGGGAAATTACTGTATAGAGAATCATCATGTGTGCACGTAATGTGTGCCACGCAAACAAGTCAGGTTAGATCAGCTCGTGTCACAAATATGGAGCACAAAAAGTGTCAAAAAATCATTTCTCATCACTAAATCAAAATTGCCATTTATTTCTGTAAGGCACACACCACATATTTCTGTAAATTGCTCAGCTCCAAAGTATCCCTCCACCATGGTTCTTGTATTATGTAGCATGTGTGAATGGCACTTACAATGACCAGGATAAATACTTCTAACTAAAGGTAGTGGAAATGCCCTTAAAACAGCCTAGGGCTCATAGGGTTTCTCCTATCCTTTGGATTTGAAGAACCACCTTATTTAGAGAGCTAGAATTTTACATGTGATTTTTCCTCTCATCTCTCGGTTTAGATTTTCTTGCTCCAAATTTCAAATTGAAATCGAGACTTTCATATAACACACAGTCTTCAGTTTACTGATAGTGAAACATTTCTGGGGTATTTTGTGTCATACTGCTTGTCACACTTTACAAGAAAAAGATAATTTTCTCATTTCATCCGATATTGATTTTCATACATTTTTACATAACGATTTTTAGCTGCCATCCATTACAAATGGCATCATTTGATAATTTTGTCTTCTTGTATCTTCTGTCTGTATCTTAGCAATGTGATTCTCAGCTTTGTGTCATTAGACAGAATTAAAAGACATATCTTGTGTTGAAATAGTTATCTTTGACAAAAATTGGCAAGCAGCAATGAGGGGGCCAAACAAAGTTGTGACTGCTGATGATCTAGTTTCTCTTTCAGGAAAATCCAAAATGGGCAATTGTTTATAATGAGTGGGTAAAATTTGCAATGATCATCAATATGAGTATGAAGAGTATGACTAGCCATTGGATTTTTTTTGCTAACCCAACATCATCATGATCTACTGTAACCTCTAAATGCAGGTTTGCTAATTATAGCGCCCCCCATTGGCTAAATTACACCAAATTTGTTGTGTACCCTTGGGAGGGGGTCAGCTGTCATTTGACCAAGTTTCGTTAACATACATTAAAGCGTTCCCAAGATATGAGCTCACTTACTGTTTGGCGACTTTGCCCCATTGGATTTGCCTTTATTACTGCAATGTTATGTAAAAATGAGTCATAACAACTTCTGATCACAATGAAACTGTCATAAATGGACTCAGCATCCTCAACAACCCCTAAATTGACACCAAGATTGTGAAAATGTGATCAGTAGATGTATGATTGCAGTCAGTATCCTGGCCAAGGTGAGAAAGCGCCCCCCAGAGGAAGGGCAAAACGGGGTCAGAAAATTTGCACCCCGTCATTTTTCAACAGTAGGACCCCAAATAAAGCAAATAAAACGAAAAAATCAATTTTAGCAAAAAAATCCTACGGAATTACAATTCGTACCCCACTAATATATACTGTATATACTGTATATATATATATATATATTTAACATTAAAGACGTCTCATCAAGACAGTAAGATACTGCATATATTTAACATTATAGGCGTCTCATCAAGATAGTAAGCTACATATATATAGTAGATATATATACAGTGCCTATAGAAAGTTATCATACCCTTTTGAAATAGTTACTTTTTTTGTCTTACAGCCTGAAATCAAAACCCATTTTAAAAAAAATCTTTTCCAGTTTTATTTACAAATGTAGCTGTACAAGATCAAAATAATGAAAAAAAAGTCAACAGTTCTGAAAATTAATAAAAAATGAAAAACTAGAATAACAGGGTTGGAAAAGTCATCATACCCCTGACTTAATACTTTGTAAAGCTTCCTTTTGCTTTCATTACAGCCATCAATCTGTTTGGATATGTCTCTATTATAGCTTTGCACACCCAGATAGGGGAATATTTGCCCAATTTCCCGTGCAGAAATGTTGAAATTTAGTCAAATTCTGTAGGGAATGGCGATGGACTGCTCTCTTCAAGTCAACCCACATATTTTCTATAGGATTTAAGTCAGGGCTCTGACTTTGCCACTCAAGGATATTCACCATCCTATCCTTAAGCCACTGCTTTGTTCTTTTGGCAGTATGTTTAGGATTTTTGTCGTGTTGGAAGGCGAATGACCTCCCCATCCTCAGCTGTTTAGGAGAGGGACGCAGGTTTTCCTCAAGAATTTTGGTGTACTTGGCAGCATCCATTTTCCCTTCTATCCTGACCAATTGCCCAGTCCCCGCTGAAGAGAAACATCCCCAAAACATAACGTTGCCCCCACCATGCTTCAAAGTAGGTATGGTGTGTTTTGGGTGTGTTTGGGTGTGTATACAGTGTTCGGTTAGCGCCTGGAGCTCAGTCCAAAAACTTCAATCTTAGTCTCCAAAAAGTTCGATCTTAGTCTCATCTGACCATATAAGCTTTTTCCACATGGTAGCAGAATATTCCAGATGTGTTTTTGCACTTAACTCCAAGCGCAATGTTTGGCGAAAACCAACACAGTACACCACCCAAAACACACCATACCTAGTGTGAAGCATGGTGGGGGCAACATTATGTTGTGGGGATGTTTCTTTTCAGCGGGAACTGGGCAATTGGTCAGGATAGAAGGGAAAATGGATGCTGCCAAGTACACCCACATTCTTAAGGAAAACCTGCGTCCCTCTCCTACACAGCTGAGGATGGGGAGGTCATTCGCCTTCCAACACGACAACAATCCTAAACATACTGCCAAAAGAACAAAGCAGTGGCTTAAGGATAGGATGGTGAATATCCTTGAGTGGCAAAGTCAGAGCCCTGACTTAAATACTATAGAAAATATGTGGGTTGACTTGAAGAGAGCAGTCCATCGCCATTCCCTACAGAATTTGACTAAATTTTAACATTTCTGTACGGAAAATTGGGCAAATATTCCCCTATCTAGGTGTGCAAAGCTATAATAGAGACATATCCAAACAGATTGATGGCTGTAATGAAAGCAAAAGGAAGCTTTACAAAGTATTAAGTCAGGGGTATGATGACTTTTCCAACCCTGTTATTCTAGTTTTTAATTTTTTATTAATTTTCAGAACTGTTTACTTTTTTTTCATTATTTTGATGTTGTACAGCTAAATTTGTTAATAAAACTGGAAAAGATTTTTTTAAAAATGGGTTTTGATTTCAGGCTGTAAGACAAAAAAAGTAACTATTTCAAAAGGGTATGATGACTTTCTATAGGCACTGTATATAGTAGATATATAGTAGATATATATATAGTATATATATACACACTGTATTTAACATTAAAGGCGTCTCATCAAGACAGTAAGATACTGTATATATTTATATAGTATATAGTATATATATATATTTATATAGTATATATATACACACTGTATTTAACATTAAAGGCGTCTCATCAAGACAGTAAGATACTGTATATATTTAACATTATAGGCGTCTCATCAAGATAGTAAGCTACATATATATACTGTATATATTTAACATTAAAGGCGTCTCATCAAGATAGTAAGCTACATATATATTTAACATTCAAGGCGTCTCATCAAGATAGTAAGCTACATATATATATATATTTAACATGAAAGGCGTCTCATCAAGATAGTAAGCTACATATTTAACATTAAAGACGTCTCATCAAGATAGTAAGCTACATATATATATACTGTATATATTTAACATTAAAGGCGTCTCATCAAGATAGTAAGCTATATATATATATATATATTCAACATTAAAGATATTAAGCTTTAACAGCAGTAAAGGTCTCCGCTGATTTAGCACTGTATGTAATTCATCATGTTGATGGTTTAATGTTACGAGTGAAAATGTCTCCATGTTTTTGTCTAAATGTATGGTCTATTGGTCTCCTTTCTTCTCTAATTCCACCGCACACACACACTGGTGTGTGTTGTTGTCACTTGGTGTGTAGGTGGGCGAGGTGCAGAGCTGGATCAAACACAACACCATCGTGGCCAACGGTTACGGGAGCACCATCTACGTGAGAGTGAGAGCGCCCAAACAAACGTTTGCAGAGCAAATCCCAGCAAACAGCGCTGTGACGTTCCAAACGGCGAAGGGCCAGGTCACTGTGATGGTGTCTCGTGATGATGACCGCGGCAACACTCTTGCTACAAGGACACTGCAGTCTGATCTCAGTGTTATAGTCAAGAATAGCAATGGCCATCCAAACATTGTCAGGTCAAAGTACGGTACCATTTGGCAAGAGGACTAGAACCACACTGGATTTGGGAGTGTAGCCTAGTAGTCACTTGCCGGCACCAGCTTAAATAAATCAAATAAATCAAATAAAAACAGTGCAATGACATCAATACCAATTGCTATTCCATTTTGCTTAAAAAGACATCTTGGTTAAAAACATGTTCTTTTGTCATTTCAATAAAATACTAACCCAGAAGAAGGTCCAAGGTGTTGTGCTTGTTTTTAAACACGTGCAGTCCTAAATACAGTAAAGGCTTTCTTGCACTTAGATCCACTTGAGGGCCAGAATCTGAACTGAAAGCATGTAGGGTGAGGGATGTTCTGATGTGAACTGGCTACATTTTGATGACAAGTATTGTAAATTGTAAGTTACACCTTAGTGTATGTGGAAGTTTGATTGGACAAGATTCCCATTTAGGCCTTTACTGTTTGTGTAGGCTAATTTGTTGACAGACCATGTCATTGAGGCTACAGAGAGTAAAAGCCAGTATGCTACTGCATATAGCACAATGGGAAAAAATTAGAAAAAAAATAGAAATGTGAACATACAGGACAATCTCCTTATAAAACTGCACATGCAGTGCTGTAGGAATTACAGCGCAGTCTTCCTACTCTTCCTGACGTTCTTGTCTGTTGGGCCACAAATTCTCAATCCACATCACAACTTGGCGAATAACTTGTGTTGTAAGGCGATGAGTTGGGAGTATGTTTGGTTTGGGAACCACATGTGAAGTCTTCATGAGGTAAATTGGAATAAGTGCGCCATCTGGCGGTCGATGTGTGTTAAACAAAGAGGCAGGATTGACTCACTCATATCTGGAACCGATGGTAGGGAACGTCACAAATTGAGGTTGGATTGTGTAGTTGGGTTATATATTCAACGAACCTTCATAGCCATTGAAGGTAAATGTATAACGTGCTTGGAGATAAATAATCGCGTAGGCCTACACTTAAAGGCTAGAGCTAGACCAATGAACAGACGACAATGGACCGCGCGGGCAGTACCCATAATGCAAAGCCCCGAGAGTCCGAACAGACTTCGGCAACATGTGGACAATCATTCCAAATCAGCTACATAAATAATGTCGATGTGCAATGAACTATTGGTTAGTAGAGTGGCGGGTTTTGAGGTCACACATGCACCGAATTCAGTGTATTAGTGATGGAATTACAGATTGGAGTGGAACACCGTCATGTAGGCTGATCTATGCCATCTCGACTATATATCTGCCGCGAACCGTCATAAGAATCGTGCTCGCTTCGGCAGCACGCCTACTAAAATTGGTACGATACAGAGAAGATTAGCATGGCCCTGTGCAAGGTTGACATGATAATTCGTGAGGCGTAATCAATTTTTAAGTTTTTCGCTATAAAAACGGTAGGCTAACATTTTCGTAAAATCACATGTTTCTCTGTAGACTAAAAATACACAGAGCAGCCGCCAGAGAGAGCACTTGGCCATGTCGTACATTCCTAGTCACTGCAGCACACCAAGCTACCACCAGATGGCGACTTTGATCATGGTAAGCAGGCCGTTTTGCCCTTCTCAGAAGACACGTTGTATTTGTCTGATTATTTAGTGACGGACTGAAATTAAGTTTATTGAGGATTCAAACATAAATGATTTTAAACATGAGAGCTGTTCATCCTGAAGAATCACTAGCTGTCCCAGATTTTATATAGTAGAGAACTTTATTGTCCCCATGGGGAACTTATTTCTCAGCAAATGGGGCTTGGACATGAGCTAATAGCCTACAGTATCAAAACATAAAACAATAACATAACAGCCCCCAAGCACATTGACGTCACACATTAAGCCCAAGACATGACAGGGACGGTGGGACATGTAAACATTAAACATTTAGACAAACAGGAAAAACAGTTTCTACACATGGCATCAATGCATAGTGACCAGTAATGCACTGAGGCTGTTTGAGTGCACAGGATATAATAATAATAATAATAATAATAATAATAATAATAATAATAATAATAATAATAATAATAATAAATGATAATACTAAAATGTACAATGATAAATGTACAAATGTACAGATGTGCACGTTGGTGATTGTCCAGATGTGACGTCTTGCTCAAGCCCGCTGAGCAGGGTACGGCACAATTTAAATCCAGTGTTTTACCTTGTAGGCCTATGTTTATTAAAAAGGCTAATTGCTGGTGGGGTGGATGATTTCTTAGTCCTGTTCTTAGAAAGGGCAGGGTAACAAAATCTGCTGCCATCAAAGATATTAAATAATGGATGTTTGGCATCTGCTAAAATGGTGTCTATCTTACCAAGTGATCGTTCCCTGTGGATCTGTTCCAGACTTTTTATATTTGTGCCCATCAACTTGCTAGCAGTTGTTACTATTTTCCTAAGCCTACCTTTTTGCGCTTCTGTTGCATTACCAAACCAACAGAGGATGCCAAAGGCTAGGACACTCTCAACAAAGGCACTAGAAAACATCTTGGTTATCCTCTGGGCAACATCAAATGAGACCAACTTCCAAAATTGGTTTATTTGATTTATTTTTTACCAAATAAAGTCTCCGCTGCCCCTTTTTTTGAATAACTATATTTCATCTTTCTGGATGTGGGCCCATTTCTTTGTATGTAAGAGGGATTTCAATTGTTTTGATACCCAGGGTGTGTTATTAGAGTGCATCTTGAATGAGCTGTGATGCAAGCTCTAAGTGCTCAAGTTACAACATTGAGCTCCCCAAGCGAGCTTCTCGTTTTCACGTGCATGCCCATTAAAACACGTGGTGGTTAGCATGCAGGATAGCATTCCAAGTCGCCGGTTCGAATCCTGATAGAAGCCTACTGTAAAATCTGCAAAAAACATTTTTTACATTATGGCTCATTATCTCCTGTGTGTGCAGTTCACTGACAATAGCTATATAAAAACTCTTTATTGCTTTAAAATTGATATAGGACCAGACAACAACGATAACAGCATATAACAACACAATTTCTTAGAAATATGAAGCCATAGGACTTAATTAATGCATAATAAAAGTCCATGAAATAAAATTCATGGACACACAACAGCTCGGGCCTGGAAATAGCTGGTCCCAGCCACTGGCTCGGCTGGATGTGCTGCTGGTGCTGGCCCCTGGAAGGGTGCATGGCTAGTTTTACACAGCAATGTGATAGATTGGTCCACACACTGGGTATAAGCTCCAAAATACACTTTATTTTAATACATAAAAGGCAACGTTTCGATCCCCTAGTGGGATCTTCCTCAGGTTTTACACACACATCGATAAGAACACTGGGCAGTGTAAGGTGTCAAAGCACAGCTGCCAAATAACAACAGCACATCACGGAGGAACACACACGGCATACAATTCGTTTTATTTTTTTACACA
The DNA here is from genome assembly GCF_963854185.1 of Sardina pilchardus. Lineage (NCBI taxonomy): Eukaryota > Metazoa > Chordata > Actinopteri > Clupeiformes > Clupeidae > Sardina > Sardina pilchardus. The sequence continues at coordinate 31,206,160 of NC_085005.1, forward strand.
GCACACCAATCACAACACAGGCAATGTAAGGTGTCAAAGCACAGGTGCAGAATAACAACAGCACATCACGGAGGAACACACACGGCATACATTCTTTTTTTCCCCTCTTTTTTTTAAACACAGCACATCAATTCCAACAATAGGCAGTGTAAGGTGTAAAGTACAGGTCACAGCATACACAGTGTAAGGTGTAAAGCACAGGTGACAGCATAGGGAGTGTAAGGTGTAAAGTACAGGTGTATTAACACCAACAGCACATCAGGGAGGAACACACATAGCATTTTTTTTTCTTAAACCATATGATAGGCAGGAGATACACAGTATAACTTGTCAGTGCAAATAATCCTAACAGCTCCAAGGCATGACAGTGTTGTACAGGAGTGAATGGGGCACACAATGCTTTTCCACAGTGTCCGTGTGCTGTAGAAGAGTTGTGGCAAGGCGGGTGGACCAGAGTCGAGGGATGGGGAGCACCCTCACAGTCTGCAGGGGCAGTGAGAGGTCCAGGAGGAGAGGCTGTGTGGCTGGAAAAGGTCCCGTTGCAGCTGCAGCGGCAGCAGCTGTTGGTGGTACGGCCACCAAAGGAGCGGTAGAGGCGCCAGTAATCGTACGGGCAGAACAGGCACCGGTGCTGCCACAGCCAGAACGCATTTGAACATATAGTATTGTAGTTACATGTGCAATTTTGAAAGCATGTGTTTTAAGCATGTCATTATCATATGATAGTCCAAAGCATCAAACATACCTCAGCGAGAGGGTCCTGCAGCTCAGGGTTGACCGACCGTGCACACAGGTGCCCGAGGGGATCAAGCGGCAGAGCTGGGTGCATACGGCCTCTACCAGCCGGCTTGCGCTGGGACAGTTGGCAGGACCAGAGGTCTGTCCGACCAGGCAGCTGTGGACAATGGACTAAAACAATAACGGACATGAGCATGATGTGAACATTACATAAAGCAGCTTGTGTGTACATCAGGGAAATATATGATTGATATATAAACTTACAGTTTACAGTTTGCCTCCTTGATCCTCGAGGGGCGTTCCCACTGATCTATAACTAACACTGGATAGACTCCCATTGTTTCCCCCCCATCATTCTTTATGTAGATCATAGTGCTGCCACTAACGACTAATTTTCTAACGATTAATCTTTCGACTAATTTTTCGATTAGTCGACTAATCTAAACGACTATTTTTTGTTGTTGTTGTGTCCGTTTTATTTTTAACTCAACTGAAGGGCCAAAACATGACATATAGCCATATATATACAGTATATGTAGCAGGGTTGGTTATGCTTCTCTGAATTTCCCCACTTTCCCCTGCATATTCTGCGCAGGTTTGTAGTTTTCCCACGCCTCTGGGGTACAGTAGGTAGTAGGGGGGTGTGGCTTGGGTGTGGCTTGGGTGTGGCAGAAGTTGGTTCCCGCGCTGGAGACCCCTTTAAGCTTCCATGTAGCCCCCCTCCTCTGCCTCTTTTTCAACTATCCTGAGGCAGAGGTATGTGTCTTATTGAAGTGTGCTTTGTCTTCTGTTTTATGATTTCTTTTTGTCATGCATCTAGTGTGATAACTAGCATAATGTCTTGTGCACTATACATGAGACACGAGATGACATGCATTTTCATGTGTTCCGACCGTGCACACTTTAAATATGACGTTTAAATGTTTCTTTCGCTGCAGCCGGTTAGCGGACTGCAGGTGTATTAGGCTGGTTAGCGTGCTGCTAGCTGAGACATGTGGTGTTTTAACGAGTGGTTTACCTGATCTGTTTGGCAGGAGCTGTGATGCGCCTTGCTCGCTCCATGCCTGATTTATGCTTTCTTTTCCGACATCTCAGGTATGCCATGTATTGTATTATTGTTGAAAACATTTTGTGATGTAAACTGTACACTGTAAACTGTGCGACTGTAATTGTTTGTCGTGCGCCTTTTTCAACTATCCTGAGGCAGAGGAGCTGTGATGCGCCTTGCTCGCTCCATGCCTGATTTATGCTTTCTTTTCCGACATCTCAGCAATAAAAATTAAAGCAACCAAAGTTCCAGTTGGTTGTGGCGTCCGTCCATTAACACACAACGCAGAGTGATCGAGGGAGGGGAGAGACGACCTCTGTTACATATAGATATGCTCATATCAATATCAGCCTACTTTTGTAGAGTTAATAACAGAATTAATAACATTACAGGCATTGGAGACGGGAGACCAAAAATAAATAGGGGGTCAAAAGCAAAACGATTAGTCAACTAAAAAAATTGGCGTCGACTAATTTTCATAATCGATTAGTTTGATTATGTCGATTAATCGCGGCAGCACTAGTAGATCAGTGAGGATCGAGGCATCGAGGTGCGAGGGAGGACGTATAAATGCTGCATGAGAGGCACCCTATGTCTACCCTTGTTGTGCTTTTGTTCCTTGACCTGATCCCTCACCTGAGCCTTGTTCCCTGATTATTGCAGTGTTCCTTTCACCTGTGTCTTGTTAGTCTTGTTAAGTTCTGTGTATTTAAACCCTGTCTCTACTTGTGTTCTTTGCTGGATTATTTTGAGTCTTTCAGTCCTTCTCAAGTCGTAAGTGTCCTCTGCGCAAAATCTTGATTTTTGTGAGTTTTGACTATTTTTGGATTTCCTTTTGCCTTTTGGATTGTGATTAGATTTTTGGAGGTTTTTTTAGAATCTTCTGAGTGTTGGACTATTTTTGCCTTGCCTGTTTAGAGGGGTTTGTTTTGTCTGAATCCTAATTTTTGGAACAACCATTTTGAAGCTGAGTTTTGACATTGAGTTTAAATCCTACGAATCCTGATTTCTTGTCTGCTTTTGGGTCCAATCCTGCGAGCCAGTCCTCAGACCGTGACACTTTCAAGTTGAAGTGAATGGTAACCGATATTCTGTTATTCATTGTTTTCAAAATGTACTAAGATGTATCGAGAACAAACAAATGTTGTGGATAGAGAGAGCAGTTTTAGATTACTTGACGCTTACACTCGAGACCTTGTTCCAGTGTTGCCTGCTACTAGCTTGTCTGAAGATGGACGTGAGCGTAGGCCTAGAGAACTTTTAGAGTCTCTTTATACATGTCTGCAGAATATATTAACAGAGTTTTATACCGCACAAGAATATGAAACGCACCTCTGCCCAGGTGCAGCCTTCGAGGTCGTCCACGGCACAAATACAGCACTGCTTGAATCTGGGATTAAACTGGCAGGGGATGGCAAATTTCCTTGGTATCGGTTGTAGATCTCTGTTTAGACACAGGCATCGTCTACGCATCCGACCTTTATGCTTCACCCCACTGTCTAACGATCAGCTGGCAGCAGTTATTCAGGAAATGTTGGGGAATACGCCAAACACCGGTGAAAGTTACTGTGGCAGTTTGAGAGCTCGTAATCTACATGTCTAGCACTGGTGGGCTCGACTGGCTCTTCAATCAATAGATCCCATCAATCGGAGTTTGAGGCTTACTCATACTATTCACAGGCGGGTGTAGAGCTATAGTCGCACGATTATTTACTTGGAATGTCTCAACAATAACCAGTTTCCAGCAAGGGGTCCGACAGTATGGCTTGCCATCTAGAGTGAGGAGCGACCATGGCACGGAAAATGTTCATGTAGCCAGATTTATGCTTGACCATAGAGGACTGAACAGAAGGGGCATGATCACTGGTCGCAGTGTTCATAACCAGCGGATTGAAAGGTTGTGGGCTGAGCTAAATCAAGCAAATACTACTGTGATTTGTACGGCTTTATGGAGGATGAAGGAATCCTCAACTCCCTTTGTGAACTTCATCTATTTTGCCTGCATTACATTTATTTACCCCGTGTTTGGAGATCGGTCACCGAGTTCCGAAACCAGTGGAACAACCATGGGTTATCTACCCAAGAAGGTTGCAGTCCGTTGCAGTTGTGGCACAGGGGTATTGTTGGACACACTGGAGTAAATATAGCTGTACAAAGCGTATTTGAAGTCGAAGACGTGTTTGAATTAATCAACACATGTATTAATTAGTCTGTGTGTTTTCTTGTAGATGGAGAAAACGAGCAGGACCATGTGACGAGCCTCCCGTCAGGCTTAAGTGCATCGCAGCCTCTTCTAGAAATGTAGCCTAGCTTCTAAATTTGCTATCAGATGGAAAGAGTCTTTATGCCTTAACAATCCTGACTGGGTCCAATCCGGTCAGACATTTATGTTCAAGCGCAGCGTATTGAAGGACGATCGCATTTTTCAATGATGATACGGCAGTCTTCAAGTTGGACAACTTTAGGCTGGCTTACATTGCACGATTTTGGTCTGTTTTAACAGTCTGCGACTAAATTTCCAAAATTGGGCAGAAATCTTGGGAGTTGTACTAGAATCTCGGCGCGCTCCCGTCATCTAAAGCCTACCTTACATTGACAGACTTTGCAAAGATTTGGAAAAGATTTTTGAAAGACTACAGTCTCTCTCACATCTCACATCTAAAGACAATTCATTGAGTTTTTAGTCACAGGCCAGTCTCAGATTAGGATTTAGCAAAGACTGTGGGTCACTATTTACAAGACTGCTGCTAGATTCCTTCAAATTATTTCCATTCTGCAATAGGCTACACGTCATCATTAACAGGAACTCACATGATAGCCTACTCATATCAAAGTAATTTTTTCGCGTTTCTGCAGCATTGTTTGATGTGTGACATCACTAACAGATATAGAGTTGTTCAGTCTCGTAGAATAGCCGACTAATAAATTATAAGAAATGAAATAACAAATAATCATATAGGCTACAGCTGTCGCCTATTTTGCCCCTTCCTGTTTTCGTGTTCGCACGAGGTTACTATTGGTTTTTAATGTTCACGTCACTATTTGCATGAGCCACGACTGAAAAGGCTTCCGATATATTGTCGTAACGGCAAAACTAGAAAAAGACTGCCTCCGACAGACTTAAAACCGCTAAGATTGGCACCTTTTATCGTTTATGCCCAGATCATGGCATGAGTTTCGCTTATATAACGCGACAGTTTAGCGTTAGAGGGAAAATGCCTGTTGTGGGTTATTTAATTTCCAGCATATAGGGCATTACAGATGGTGTGGAACTCGTACTCAACTTGAATCGATAGTGACTCGACTCGGACTTGACTTGGAATTTCGTTGTAATGACTCGGACTAGAGACATAGTGACTTGACTACAACACTGTTATCTGTCCAGCGAACTAAAGCCGAATTGACGGAAATTCTACAATAGATGTGAATAACAGGGTTACATGTCGGCAGTCCGACATCCTGCCAGTCCGACATCCCTTTCGTCCGACATGCCGCTATTCAGACATGGTGTTATTCCAACATGCTGCCAATCCGACACATTTTAGTACCCCCATTCCGACAGTTTACAAATCCTATTTTTTTTCCACGTCAATTTGACGGACCCTATGAGCCCGACGGACGCAAAGTGCGTCAAAAATCACACCCATTCTTCTCTGTTACATTGCTCCACGATTATTAGTCACAGCGAGATGAGACCTATATTGCATGAAAGAGCTCAGAACCGGGGCTTTCCAACGAGACTAGACACGTGTCTGTACGATCAAGTATGAAAATAAAAATAAAATCATGAATTTAAATGAAAGTATATCATATTTACAGTCTATTGCTCTGCGTTCACCCACGCAGCCTGCTCTCGCTTGAATTACTCCGGGACCAGGCATCGCACAGACATAACACGCATATCAAATGAAAGAGGAGAAACAGAGCTTTCCGTTGATACCAAACACATCGATCCTTTTGTGTTATAGAAACAGACGAAGTGACAAACAAATAAGAATCATATAGTGTCGGCTACCGCTATACTTTCGTTTGATTTACTCGTGAAACCGTGGTTAAAAAGATACGACTTGCATGTCAGATAAAAGAGGAGAGCTAGAGCTATCCACAGATACCAAATACAACCTTCTAGGCCATAAAACAGACGAAAATAATAACTTAATTTAGCTCCACTTAGTCCGCGAATAATGAGACAGAGAAGAAAACTTGCCATGTCTAGAACTGCTTTCACTTCCCCGAGTCGTGCACGCAACAGACACATAGTCTAACCATATCAAGAAGTCTTCACAATGACATTTTAAATGTGAATCTTTATTATTTTACACAATTGGATATAGTTCTGATATTAATAGCCTATTGATGACCTCATGTCGGAATGGCACGTTGTTTGAAAAAAAAGTTAAATACCGCCACTGCGACCATGGAAAAAAAAAATATTGGAGTGGTGGGACTTTCTCGCATAAAGAGACATGCCTCCACTACGACAATTGGACGTCAATGTCGGAGTGCTGGTATGTCGGAATGAACGGCGGTAGCCGAATAACAGGTGATCGTATACATTTCGCATATATAGCCCTTTTTCCATTATAAAGTTAATTCGCTTAAAAACGATGCGCATCAAAAGTTATTGCGACAAATGTGATGGAAAATGGCTTATATCGCTCTAACCTCGGTTTTGTCGTGATAAGTTAATTCGCTCGCCAGAGGTGGTTTAAGGAGAGTTAAATCGATATAAATGTGATGGAAAAGGTTTGTAGCGATATAAGTCACTGTGACGCCTGCTCAGAATGTTCACAATGTAGGCGCGAGAATTTGAGTTCTCGCGCATACAAAGACGTTCACCTCACAATGGTGTACCCGGGTGTACCACTCACTACCTTTGATTAATTCGCTAGAAGTGTTCCATTCGCTACAACTGTTGATGGAAAACCATCTAGCGCAGTAGAAATATGCGCATTAACAGGGCTCTGATGACATCATTTTGATTCGCTAGAATTGTTCTTTTGAATGGAAAACCGTCTTGGCGCTTCTTATGTTGCTAAAACATAATTTGCTTTAAGAGTTAATGCGCTTGAAAATCTGATGGAAAAAGGACGCATGTTTCATGTCTGAATGTCTGCTACCGAGTGTGCGAACGGTTTTAGCACACACAGATTTTTCATTTGCAAATGTTCATCTCTTTTCTGCAGACATGAAACAGATTTACGGGTGCGAAACAAATTTACAAAAAACTTTTGTAAAAATTTTCCCCAAACAGCCAATCACAGCACTACTTACTGACCAGCCAATCAGCTAGCTTCCTTAATTCTGAAACACTGGACATACCGGTACATCCATGCAAACACCACAGTCAGAAGAGGTGAAACACTAGCAACAGAGGACGACACTGAAGTTGTGATTTCGTTCTTGTTAGGAATGTACTTAGTTAGCTAGATCAAAACTGCTTAGCTACTTAACGTTAACTAGCTATGTACATTCCTACCAAGGACGAAACAAAATTAAGGCTGTTTCATGTACAGGGCAAAGAAATTAAACCTACCACAACTTCAGTGTCGTCCTCTATTGCCAGTATTTTACCTCTTCTGACTGGTGTTTGCATGGATGTACCGGTATGTCCAGCGTTTCAGAATTAAGGAAGCGAGCTGATTGGCTGACTGGCCGGTCAGTTAGCAGTGCTGTGATTGTACTTGTAAATTTGTTTCGTACTCGTAGGTCTGTTTCGTGTCTGTAGAAAGCTGATATGGACTTGTGAAAGGAAAACCTGTGTGTGTAAACCCCGATACAAACTCACAAAAAAAATCCACACAGTGACTATGGATTTGCAGATTACCAAATCAATTTTACATGCACAAACATTTTTTTACAACCACAAAATCTTAAGGCATGTACATAAAACATTTTCACGAGCTCAAAAATATTTCTACAGACAACAAACTTTTGGCAAGAATTTTATACCATACACGAAGGGCATGCAGAACGATTCTATAGTGTCAGGCAGCCTCTTCATGGTTGCAAGAACCTAGACCTTCCAGCCTCTCAGGTTGGTTGCAAACATCATTTTCTTTTTTGGTCACATTCACCATATTAATCTGGACACCAAATCACAACTAGAAAATGTAATTCCATGGAAGGAATGCATGTTAATGCAAAAATGTTGCTGGCTGTGTAAAACATTGTATTAGGCCTATAGTTAAAAAGACAACTAGGCTACACAGAAGAATAGATAAATAACAATTACCCAATTACAATTCCACTGAAATTACTTGGAAAGTCACATTTAAAAAGTGATTTATGAAAATGCATCAAAATTGTGGATGTAGGCTATGTTGGAAAATAACTCTTCATTTATTAGAATTTAAAAGACTGAAATGAAGTTGCCAACTTCAGACGAGTTGCAAGAGCTGACTTCAGTAGCCTGCAGTGAAACGACTGGTAGGATTGTTTACATTGCCTTCATATCTACACTAATGCAGGTTAAAAGTAGGCCATAGGCTATATAGACTTAGACACCATTGGAATACGGAATACAATCTCAAACAACGCCAATCAACGATGATGCAGCAACAGGTAGGATATCTATGTAACGTTAGCTAACAGTAGGATATTTTATGTAGGCTACACATATTACAGGATGAGCTAGTATGTTCTTTGTAGTGTTTCCAGATGTGTGATTGTCCTAATAGGGAATACAATAAGCTGTTAACAAAGGCTTTTAATTTGTGAATGATACTGAAAGCTTTAAATGATCGCCTGGCTGGCAAGTCCCTATAGCTGAAACGACTAGCTTGCTAACAAACAAACAAAGTGAAAATGATAGCAATGCAGTTTGTACTAGAAACCACTGCGAGAAGAAAACTTGAACCTAAATAGTGCAATTATAGGCTGTCTATCAGGTTGGACAAACGCTGGGTGAAGATCGGTGTCGTGTAGGCTGCTCTAGCTGCCGAGATGCCTACCGTGCTTGTCACTAGCTACAGTGTTTACATTGACGTTAGGTTAGATTGTCTTTAGCTGTTGATAACATTACCGAGAGCAAACCAGTTACTGTAACGATATAAACAAATCAATTAAGGAGTACCCTAACAGGAGACAAGACAATAATGTCCTGGTTTACAGCAGCTGTGGCATGGTAGAATGTTTTCATAGCTGTTACAGCTTAATGAGTAGACATAACATTCAGGTTTAGCCTGGTTTAGCGCAGCGGTGGCATGGCTTTGGATCAAAGATCCTTGATTACTGACAGCCTAGCACTGACGTATCAATTAATCTTTGCCGCCAAAGGGTCTCAATGCAAACTCTATGGGAATTTTAAACTCTTTTATCGTAAATATCTCAAAAAGTACAAAGTTCACAAATGTTAGAAAATACAATCGTCAAATCTACAAGACCTTTGTAGGAGTGTTTGAATGACGTGAAACAGTTCAGTGGTTTTAGCGTCATTAACCATTGATTTTGGTCGGGAGATATAATAATAATAACAGTGATAACAGTACATTGCATTTGCATGCAATGTAATTAGGTCAGCTAGAAACCCAAAAAGATCTGTTTCGTTGTCATTGTCTCGCTTGAAGGTTCTCGTTAAGTGGTCATTTGGCTCGGCACACACTCTACATCTGCCGCCCTTGCCTCATCTTGATCATGTTTCTGCCTTGAGACTGGAATTGCAGTAAACGTCAAATACAATGTCTGTCCTAACATACTTTGGAGTAGGCCTGAATCTTTGGAACAACCTCTTGAACACCATATTCTTCAAATGTAACTGATGCCTTAACAATGAATAAACAAGAGAAGACCCATCGATTATGATGGGATCACATTTGGGTTCTTTGTCTGGAGGAGAAAATACTTTTCCAGAATGTTGACAAGCTTAGACTTCTGACCCATGTGGAGTTTGTCAGTAAGTCACTCAATGCTGCAGGGAAAGACTGATTTTCATGGTTAAAGAACTCAAACAGATCGCATTCCTTTGCTTATCACTATGAGAACCTGTGAGAATTTTTTAATTATATTTGAGGGTGAGATGATAAAGGATATTCGATAGTTAACTTCGATAAATGATATTCGCGAGAGCGTAAACGATATTTGATGGGGCCCGATGATCTACAGCGAAGGGAGCTTTGCTAACCAATATCAAGAGTGAACTTCAATGAACGATATTCGAGAGGGAGGGAGAGATAAGAGGATAACTGATACTTGAGGGGGAAATGTTAAAAGATAATCAATCTGGTTAGCATGCTACACACATTTGTTTGATAACTCTTGCATTCAGTCCTCGACTCAAAAGAGCCTGTCCCAAGGAGAAAAGTATTACCTTAACACTTAAACACATGTAGAATTCTAATAGAAATCATAGGGTATATAATCTGTAAATTATATTTTAGAGAGAGAAAGAAAACAACTGAGATTTGAGAGAGCGATAAAAGGATAAACAAAGAGTTAGCTTCGATAAACGATATTTGAGTGCAGTGGGGCAAGTAAAGCCTACCTTAAGGCTGGCTTACATTGCACGATTTTGGTCTGTTTTAACAGTCGGCGACTAAATTTCCAAAATCGGGCGTTGTACTGAAATCGCAGCGCGCTCCCGTCATCTAAATCGTTTAGTGTAAGGTGCCAATCTTAGCGGTTTTAGGTCCGTCGGAGGCAGTCTTTTTCTAGTTTTGCCGTTACGACAATATCAAACATGTTTGATATTATCGGAAGTCTTTTCAGTCGTGGCTCATGCAAATAGTGACGTGAACATTAAAAACCAATAGTAACCTTGCGCGAACATGAAACAGGAAGGGGCAAAATAGGCGACAGCTGTAGCCTTTATGATTATTTGTTATTTCATTTCTTATAATTTATTAGTCGGTTGTTCTACGTGACAGAACAGCTCTATATCTGTTAGTGATGTCACACATCAAACAATGCTGCAGAAACGCGAAAAAAATACTTTGATATGAGTAGGCTATCATGTGATTTCCTGTGAATGATGACGTGTAGCCCATTGCACGATGGAAATAATTTGAAGGAATCTAGCAGCAGTCTTGTAAATAGTGACCCACAGTCTTTGCAAAATCCTAATCAGAGACTGGCCTGTGACTAGACTGTGACTAAAACCTCAATGAATTGTCATTAGATGTGAGAGGGTCTGAGACTGTAGTTTTTCAAAAATCTTTTCCAAATCTTTGCAAAGTCTGGCAATGTAAGGTAGGCTTTACACTGACAAGATTTGGGAAAGATTTCTGAAAGACTGTAGTCTTTTAACTAATGCCCCTCATTCAAGCTTTACTCAAAAGACTACAATCTTTCAAGAATCTTTCCCAAATCTTGCCAGTGTAAGGTAGGCTTCAGACATCGAGGCTACACAAAGTCTTAATCTGGGTATTAAGTTATGTGATCCTACGATAGCAGTTATGTGATAAATTTGTCAAACTAGGCTTTCATCTTATGTCTGTGCGCGATCTCGGGGGTTGAGGTGATGGTGGCCAATCGTGACACGTAGAGATGCACAAGACCGCCTATATATAAAAAACCCCCGACTACTTCCGCATTTATTTAGGGTGGTCATTTTTAGTGGAACTGGAACTACACTCTCATCTGGCGTTATAATCAAGGCAACTTACGATGGGCGCAGTAACATAACGCAGCATCTGAAAATAGTCCCCATAGACAACAAGCAGTAGTAGTGCCAGTAGTTTGCAAGTTGCTTTGATTATTACGCCAGATGAGAGTGTAGTTCCATGTCAAATCAGCCTAGAAAAACGCCAGGGTTAATTTTCAGTTGGTCTTATTGCATCTAACTTGAGAAGAGACACGTTTTAAATGGGAAAATTACTGGAAATCTTAGTCACTTTTTAACATGATGCTAGCAGGCGAGATGCTAATGGTCTAATACGTTTCAATGATCTATGCTAGGCTGAAGCTAGAATGCCTGGATGAACGGGGAAAAGGTAAATATCAATTGTTTTGCTCAAGGGGAGGTGGAAAATGAGCTTATTTCCAAAAATAGCGGAATATCCCTTTAACACCGTCTGCATTGCCGCCTCGGCAGAATGAACGCTATTTCAAAAATGCGCCAAGGCGGACTGAACCATTTCGTGCAAGGGAGAGTGCCTGCCCTTAAACCATGTAGGCTTGGACAGAATTTAGTACATCAATCAACTGATGCATTTGCTCGAAATATTTCCATCTATATTAATTAACAAGATCTTTAAATTAAATAAAATTCAACTCCTTAGGGGCCCTCCCCCCACTTGGGGTCCGGGTAATTTATTTCCAGTCCTTGTTGGCCATATGGGAAACCCGCGAAACAGCAGCATCTTGGATCCGGAGTTGAGTGCGTTAACAATCCAGCTAAAAGCCCAGGCTACTAGCTTTCATGCCAGCAGCGCTCTTGAGGCGTCGGGGAGTGAGGTTTACTAATGTTCGACAAGCACAGCTAACTAGCTGGCATCCGTTACACATGGATACATAACGCAGGAACATTAGTGTCGGAGTACCTGTGGCTTACAAGGCTTTTTAATTTAACCAGGTGGCGGCAATAGGGACAGTGGCAACAGCAGTTGAGCCAGCACCAATGGCAGTTCGGTATCTTGTGTTGCAGCTACTGGACATAACTACAAAGACAGTGATCACATTAATGAACATACCCACATGTCCACAAGGCCTAGACAACTTGTCGATGCATAGAATCAGAACAGCAAAAGGCCTGATTGTGTTATATTTCTTAAACCATATGATTGGCAGCAGACACACAGTATAGGCCGATATTACTTGTCAGTGCATAGAATCAGAACAGTAGGCCTACCGTTATTTCCCAAGGAAGGACGCGACAGTGAACTCCAGAAGTCGTGAGAAGCTTGCGGATGTGGTGAAGTTGCAGAAGGCTAAGCCGCCTGTAGTATCCTAGTAATATGTGCGATATCAGAGTTGGTGGAAATATATGCGATATCAGAGTTGGTGGAAAGCAGCTTGCTTCATCGTGTGACTGAGGCTAATGCAATGTCAGATATGCTACTGGTGTTAGTTCTCTGTTGGTGCCTATGCTAGGTTAATGATCCCATCGTGATGCATAAGGGCTATGTAAAACAACATGATTTAAGAAGCGACAAAAAAATAGGAGAGTGTTTTGCTTTCCTGCAGAAGACACTAGCAAGGAAGGGGACTTGCAACAAGTGGCAATGCAAAGGGTTTACACGATTAAGCTATTCCCTATAATACTACATGCCTTTTGTGATCTTCGGGTGCCTAATAGTTGTCCCAGCCTTGTATCTGCAGAGTTGACTGCCCGGTCTTTTGGGGTTTTGGGAGCTTATGTTTTTGAGTGAAGCTGGTTTTACTTCTATCCTGCAATCTCTCCAGAGACGAGGTCCAGATGTCACTGACGTTTCTATCGTGCTCACTCTTTCAGCTATTTCAATTTTGAACATGACAGCAGTTGCATGGCTACAACAGGAACCTACAGTAGCCTGTGAACGTGAATCAAATGATAAAGATTAACAGTGTTGACGGAGAATGATCTGTGAGAACGTGTCCAAAGAGTCTGATGATAACAAAGTTAGCTTGTGTAGCAACATCGCTATGACAATTAGGCATAGTGTTTAGTAACTATTACGTTATTTAGACGATCAATCTTTTAATTCAGTTACATTTCCAGTTGCTCTCATCCACTACTACATTATTATTGAGGGGTTTATGGTTTGCTTTTTGTGCCATTTTGTGTTTTGTTTGCTAAAGGCCTATTCGGACGGGATTAGTTTTATGGGGGGACGTAGGTTTATCATATGACCTCTGTAATATAAATGTCCAATTCGGACGGGACTAGACATCTCTGTCATTTTACCTGACATGGGAGGAGTAAAGATGTTTACATTCTGCCGTCACATCTTCGTCGCCGTGCACATGATATTTTGCGTCAGGTACGTGCGGCATTCAGATTTGAAAGACTACACAAGTTGGTTAAACTAGCAAACGTTAGCTTTATGTTATGCCATAAGTGGTTTGAAATGGCTAACAATATCAAGCTATTAGGCAAACTAGCTAACGTCCTATTAGGAGCTGCACATCATGTTATGTTTCATTCAGACTATGGTGGAATTGTTTTCAAATCAGGATGTGACGAAATATTACAGACATCTTTACAGAGGGTCGCGTTCGCACGGGATTAATATTACCTAAGGTAATTTCTCCGGACCGTTTTACGGAAGGTAAAAGTGTCTGTAAATGTCACCGACATTCTCCGTTATGTTTACTGACATGGTGCGTCCGGACGGGACTACATTACCTGGTAATTATTAATTTACCTGACGTCACCCCATAAAACTAATCCCGTCCGAATAGGCCTTTACAATACTTCCTTACCCAGCTATGCAGGTACAGTTAGCGGTCAATATCCAACTGTCAGATTTATGAACGATGGCCCCAGGCATCATACATGTCTTTGCCACTTTGCCTCTGATTTGGCAGGACATCTGCCCGTACAACACAAAAGTCTGTTCCATTAAAATCGCGATAGGAAATTTCTTGGACGTGTCCAGATAAAACATATTTGTATGCATCTAACGATTTGTAAGCCAGCAGTTTGTCTTTTGTATATACGCTCGGCGTTTCGATAACATAATTGTAGACATTGGGCCATTGAATTTTAGGCCACCTGCTGGGGTCCTGTATCCAATTGTTAATCCTGTACGGATCTGGAAGCACTTTACCGTTTAGCAAGGTCAACTTTGCAGCGTATCTTTGTCGGTCTAAAGCGGACAGTTCCTGACAGTAATTCGCCATTTTTTTTTCTACAGTTATTTACTGTACAAAGGCATGACAGTGTTATACAGCTGTGAATGGGACACAATGATTTTTTTTAAGAATGGTGTCACTGTGCTGTAAAAGACGATCCGGTGTTTGTAGAAAGCCTCCACACCGTGGCAAGGTCCTGAACCTCGACGGCAATGGAGAGCCATCTCCCCGCAGCCTCCACGCTCTGGTGTGGGACGGGAAGGTCAGCTACATCCCCTGCACCTCAAGCATCCTCTTCTCTGCGTTGAGCTGCGTCCTGTGGGTCCCACAGGAAGACAGCTGCTGCAGATAGGCCTTATACAGCTGGCGGCTTTTGGTGGTGACACCTGACGTGAAGTGCTGCATCAGGTGCCAGGTGTCCCACTCATGGAACATAGCAGCTGTCTTGGATCCCCGTGGGACGAACAACAGTCCCGCTCAACCTAGAGGTGCTGTGGAGGCTCTACCCACATGCTCATGACATCTCTTGATGTGAGGGGCTCCATGATGCTGAGGTAGTGTATGGACCGCCGCATCTAGGCCTCTGCGTGTGCCTAACAGAGTTGCATGGCGCTGTTCCCCAGAGTACGCTTACGCAGCTGGACGATAACCCGCCGGTCGCAGGCAAGCCTACAGAGGAGCACATCTTGTGTTACAGAAGAGTCACATGTCTCACTCATGGAACATAGCAGCTGTCTTGGATCCCCGTGGGACGAACAACAGTCCCGGTCAACATAGAGGTGCTGTGAAGGCTCTACCCACCTGCTCATGACATCTCTTGATGTGAAGGGCTCCATGATGCTGAGGTAGTGTATGGACCGCCGCATTGGGTGTCGTCTCTTCATGTGTAGCTTGAGATTTTTTTTTATTTAGGACAACTGCACATTTAGGGCACTGCACCCGTATCACAGAAGATCTACCACCTGCTATAATTTTTGCCGTTGGCGTTGATGCTGGTGTCACTGCTGGACAGTTTCCACCCAGTACGTACATTTGATGATTGTCCTTCATGTTGCAGAGGCTGACTGGTGCGGAGATGCTTTTAACTGAGCTTGTGCTATAGAACCACATTTACCTTCTTGGTCGAAACCATCTTCTGAACCGTTCCAAAGATGGAGGTGACCCGGACCTTCACAGCCTGTAGGCGGGATGTTGTGGCAGTACACCAGTAACAGCCACATGTAGCCTCTCCTTCCTCCTCCTCTTCACTGGTCGGCCCCCCCAGGTGGCGTCTCCTCCACTGATGTGGAGGGTGTGTTTGTACCTCAGCCGGAGCAGGAGTGGGTGTTACGGGCTGCTCCATGTTCCTCTCCTTCCTCCTCCTCTTCGCTGGTTGGCTCCGTCTCCTCCACGCAACAGGGCTCCTCCCTGGTCAACGCTGGAGCCCGAGCCGGAACCTCGAACGTAGGTGGAGCAGCTTCAACCTGAGGTGTGTGTGTGTGATGATATGAGCACCGTGTGTATGGAGCATTTCAAATCATTATACCTATTCTAGAGCAGCAGATGTCCCTGAAATAGGTGCATTTCAACTGTGCACCCGTTGGTTCTACAAAGCTGGTCAGGCTTGTGTTGTCTCACAGGGGAGTTATTCTTATTCTATTACATCTGTATTGATTTCAACCATTACCATTCTCACCTTCCCTCCTTCTCTTTGTCTGCTCAACTTCTGTTGGCTTTCCAAACGTTAACTTGAGGTGGTGATGGTGGGGGGTGGTGGTGGTGGGGCGGGGGGGTGCTGGAGAGGATCATGACAGAGGAGGAGGTGGTGGTGAGGGGGGTGGTGGTGGGGGGGTGGTGGGGGGGGGCTGCTGGAGAGGATCATGCCTGTGGAGGTGGTGGGGGGGGGTGCTGGAGAGGATCATGCCTGAGGAGGTGGTGGGGGGGGGGGGGGGGGGGTGCTGGAGAGGATCATGCCTGAGGAGGTGGTGGGGGGGTGCTGGAGAGGATCATGACAGAGGTGGTGGGGGGGGGGGGGTGCTGGAGAGGATCATGCCTGAGGAGGTGGTGGGGGGGGGGGGGGTGCTGGAGAGGATCATGCCTGAGGAGGTGGTGGGGGGGGGGGGGGGGTGCTGGAGAGGATCATGACAGAGGAGGTGGTGGGGGGGGGTGGTGGTGGGGGGGGGGGTGCTGGAGAGGATCATGCCTGAGGAGGTGGTGGGGGGGGGGGGGGGTGCTGGAGAGGATCATGCCTGAGGAGGTGGGGGGGGGGGGGGGGGTGCTGGAGAGGATCATGCCTGAGGAGGTGGTGGGGGGGGGGGGGGGGTGCTGGAGAGGATCATGCCTGAGGAGGTGGTGGGGGGGGGGGGGGGGTGCTGGAGAGGATCATGCCTGAGGAGGTGGAGATGTAGGCGCCACCACCAGCGGGAGGGTTTGAAGGACCTGCTCACACACACCCCCTAGAACCGCTCACACACACCCCCTAGAACCGCTCACACACCCCGTAGAACCGCAGTTCCTCCGCAAAAGCAGGGTGGGCGCACGAGTACTGGGCGAGTGTGTCCTTGTTGCCCATAAGGGGACTTTTGGAGGCACTTCTCTCCCGCTCCCGCCGGTGGCTAAACACCACATGACATAAATGGCGTAGCCCACGCCGTTCTCCAGGATCCAGCGGAACGTTTGACCCCAGGACTTACCGAACTGGATGCAGTGGCAGCCCAGCACCAGCATGCGGTTACCGGGGTCACCGCCCTTGGAGATGACGTGGGCTGGGGCCTCCTTCTCCACCTCCTCCAGCGTCTTGGCCCTCACAGCAGCTCCGGTGGTCCCGCGTGGGCCCTTGGTGGCCTCATCAGAGGGCGGCAGGCGAAGCTGCTGGTTGCGCTGTGCCCTCAGATTTGCGAAATCCATCTCTACAATTACAAGAAATGACACACAGACTGTCCATGTTGCAGAGGCTGACAGGTGCGGAGATGCTTTTAACTGAGCTTGTGCTATAGAACCACATTTACCTTCTTGGTCCAAACCATCTTCTGAACCGTTCCAAAGATGGAGGTGACCCGGACCTTGACACCCTGTAGGCGGGAGAGGATGTTGTGGCAGTACACCAGCTACAGCCACATGTACTGGGGCACGGATAGCAGTGTTGGTGGTGGGGTGCACCTGCTCACGACACCTCTCATTGTGAGGGGCTCCATGATGCTGAGGTAGTGTATGGACCGCTGCATCCAGTATTAAACGAGCACTGCATTGAGCGAGCATTACAGGTTCAACTACATTTAATTGCAATATTACCAGGAATAACACACATAAGACTTACGATACACTAGTACTGCACATTCACTATTGAAGCATAGTGAACAACATAACAAATTAGCACAATGTGACACAACAGGTAAATGATGACCCCCAGGGTTAGCCCCCTATGCATTTGCAGCCAGGGGGGAGGGAGGAATGGGGAGCAGCCTCACAGTCTGCTGGGGCAGTGAGAGGTCCAGGAGGAGAGGCTGTGTAGCACAAAAAGGTGCCCTTGCAGCTGCAGCAGCTGTTGGTGGTACGGCCAGGACAGCAGGACAGGGGGCAGCAGCTGTTGGTGGTACGGCCAGGACAGCAGGACAGGGGGCAGCAGCTGTTGGTGGTACGGCCAGGACAGCAGGACAGGGGGCAGCAGCTGTTGGTGGTACGGCCAGGACAGCAGGACAGGGGGCAGCAGCTGTTGGTGGTACGGCCAGGACAGCAGGACAGGGGGCAGCAGCTGTTGGTGGTACGGCCAGGACAGCAGGACAGGGGGCAGGCGGTAAAGACGCCAGTAACCGTAACAGCGTTGGTAGAGCAGGCCCCTCTCCCGGCTGACCAACTGAGTCCTCCTCCCTTGGAGACGCAGTTCCTCCGCAAAAGCAGGGTGGGCGCACGAGTACTGGGCGAGTGTGTCCTTGTTGCCCATAAGGGGACTATTGGAGGCACTTCTCTCCCTCTCCCGCTCGTGGCTGAACACTAGAGGAATGGTGTAGCCCATATTACGATATCACTTTGGTATTGCAATAAATATGAGCGAGACCGGGCGTTCAGATCACAAAATAGGAAGTTTATGGAAACATGGAAATAATAATTCTGAATTGGCGTTTACATGGAACATAGGTTAATTCCGCTTTATTGTATTCCGCTGAACGTCTGGGGGTCGGGAAGGTTTCCGATTGGACAGGCGGCACATGAATGCAGCCTAATTAAGGTCTACTGTAAGAAATCAAACTTTAGCTGGCTAGCGGCTTTTTTGTCATCTCGGGTTAGCTCTCATGTAAACGCAGCAAATGTCTGATCACTTGCTCGTGATCGCCCCAAGCTGAACTGCAACAGGAACTGCAGGTACAATGGAGTTAACAGCGAGTGGACCGGCTCTCCCTAAATGGGCTCTACTTTAACTCCCAGTCCATCACCAGGCCAGGTGCTGCCAATTGAGGTCATTGCCAGCAGAGCACCTGAGCCAGAGCCCATTTAGGGAGAGCCGGTTCACTCCCTATTAGCCTATTTCACAAGATGTCGCCACTGTGTAAACTAACTTCCTCTGGAACAACTCAGTCTATAGGAAAGACAGAAGCAGGAAGATGTTTTACCCTAACCTGACTTTCGCCAGATCCTGTAGTTCGCTGTCTGCTTCACACAAGGATCTGGGACTTCTCGATAGGAGATGTATTTATGAAGGCGGGTCCTTGTAAAACATCCTCGCATGTGATTTGATAAACCACTTGCCTGTTATCTTGAATGACGTGCTAGGCTTCTTCAAGCTCTTGCCAAACCCGGTCGGAAGAAGAGTAAAAACATCCTTGCCACTATTAAATGTCTTCAAAACTATTCTCTGTTAATCTTTTAAAGAATATGAATACTCGATAGATTCGACAAAACTCTTGAAATAGCAGAATCAATGTCAGCACAAGACTCCTCCCTGTGTGTCGCCATTGTTGTTTGAATCAAACACTCGCTTCGGCGCTCCTGATTGGTTCTATCATTTTCTGATCACTGGAACAAGTTTGGATTCCCCTCGAGTCCAGACCCTTGTGTGGAGCTCAGCGAAACGCCTCTGGTGGAGAATGGCGGAAATGCAAGGGTCTGGCGAGAGTCAGGCTAGTTTCACCCTGCCAATTAAGGCATCATTAACATTAGGGCTTTGACTCCGAACTTCGTTATTCGAATATAATTCGAATTTTTGAAAAATATATGATATTCGAACGAATTTTAGGCAGCTCTTAATATTCAAATCTGTTATGAGCATTATTTTTTTGTAGGCCTACATGTGTTTGCATGCAAACGTTGTTTTCAGATTCAGCGGCTTTCTCACATCTGGTAAAGTCGTGAATCATGAGCTCATTAGCAAGGCTATTAGGCTTACTCATCTGGGCTCCTGTAGGTGATGTTAGCGAGTGGTTTGACTGGCCTATTCAGTTTCCCCACGTGTGTGTAAGTTTCAAGGTAAGCTAATAGTAACTTCCTCATTGGGAAAGGCCCTTTTAAGTCTTGGAGTTGGAAGACATTGGTATTGAGATGGTCAATCAACTTGAATGCAAGAGTTTTAATCTGTGCAGCATGCTAATCATGCTAACCGGATAATTTAGCTTGTTGTCTTCTATGCGTTATTGCTTTCACGATTGTGAATGTTTAGGATGCATGTCGAGGGACGGGTGTCCATTGAGCGCGCACGAGGGAGGACGAGAGAAAGCGGGCCATGGAGTATGAGTTTAGGCTACTTAGGCTATACTGTTTGGTAAAGTTGTATGCATAGTGCCTCCACCTGAACAGCGTTATGTCGGTGCAATCAAGCTTCCAGGGATCTTGTTTTCATGGAGACAGACGCGGTCTGCACGGAGTGGAGGGGCTGTGTGTGTGTGTGTGTGTGTGTGTGTGTGTGTATGTTTGTGAGAGAGAGAGAGAGACAGACGCATGAGTGACAGAGAGACGGAGGGAGAGCAGGAAAAGGAAATTCAGCTTAATGAATGCTGCATGTTTTTCCAATAGCATAAAAATAATGGTCAAGATATTATTAACAAATATTCGAATACATTCGAAGTTTGATATTAATAACCAAACGAACTTCGAATATGATTTTTGGCCAAAAGTCAAAGCCCTAATTAACATCAACTAGGCCAGACACCTGGACACTGTGAAATTGGCTCATTAACAGAGAATGTCTAATAGGGGGAGAACGACCACTTGCTAAATACCTCCGCATGGTACTGCAACTAGAGGGCGATCGCGAGCAAGTCGAGAATGAATGGAGTGTCTCCTAAAATCCACTTTTCTCTGGATATAATTTTTTGTGTAGAAATCAGAATATTGTATGCGAAAGGGGGGTCAAAGAAAATACACACCGCTTAGTATTAGATTTTTTAAGTCCCTTAATTGTTCTAAAAAGACTTTCAAACGTGTCAATGACAATATTCCCCATGGTCGCCCCTAGTGGAACTGCAACAGGAACTGCAGGTACAATGGATTTAATAGCGAGTGGACCAGTTCTCCCTAAATGGGCTGTGCTATTAACTCCAATGTAACGGCATTTTACCTGCAATCTGTTGCAGTTCCACTAGGGGCGATCGCGAGCAAGTGCAAAAACAATGGGGGTCTATTGTGACAATATACGCGTGTGATAGAATGAAGGGACGGCTATTGTGACGCTATGCGTGTGTAGTGACAGAGTGAAGGGATGGCTATTGTGACGCTATATGCATGTAACACCTTGTCCTAACCGAACGCGATGCGAGCGAACATTAGCGATAAAATCAGTTTAATTCCATTGTTTTCAATTGGAGTGTCTGACTGAAGCGACGCGAGCAGCGCAATGTTTTTGAGGGAACTTTTGTCTATTTTCTTTTTGTCGCTCGCATTGCACTACTATTGTGAATGAGAAATATGGAATCCCGTGACACAACACAATGGCATATTTAACGGATTCAGTGTAGACAGACAATATCATTGCAGTCGCTCGCTTGGATCCGGTTAGGACAAGGTGTAAGGAGGAGGGGCTGTGCAGGTGCATAACACCTCATCATGCCACTCAGTCATTTCTCATTTAATACGGACACAAAATCACACTACACACGCCAAAGAAATGAATTTAGAATGTGTGAATCACCTCATGTTTCTGCGCAAGCTTCATATAAATGTAGACTATGTTTCTTCATCCCCGTGCATGTGAAATGTGCATATTTTGAGAAAGGTGTCCTTTCTAACCTTGATAAAGTAAACAAAGCTGGCTTTTGCATTTGCATTTAAGCTCAAGTTTTATGTACTGTACAGTAGACCAGTGTATTTCATTGACAGTTATCATCCTTGCAATACACCTCCCCTAGTGGACAAAAGCAACGTTGCATCCCTGTAATTATATGTGACTCAATGGAGATTTATGTCATATTATATTAAGCATGCCTATACTAAAAACAAAACTGTTTCATTGATGAGATTGGAAGATTCTACACTAGAAGACACTTACTGTGATCACACTAACAGAGAGGTTTGTGTCTGGCCAGGAACGAAAACACAACAAGTCAGAATGGATTTGTTATCATTTTGTTGATGCCACCAGAGCATTGGGTCAAAGCAGCAGTTTAAGATGCGTAACGTAGCTCTTTTGGGGGCTTGGAGGGAGGACGGTGGGAGAGAGTGGGGCGGATGAGAGGGGACTGAAACTGCAGAATCCGGAATCCGGCTCCCGATCCAGATTTTCCTGTTTGCTGGAAGCCTGTGGAACATGCAACGGATGTCTCCTCTATCTCCCTCTGTGGCTCTCTCTCTCTCTCTCTCACTCGCTCTCTGCCTCCGTTCTCTACCTCCCTTTCTCTTCCCTTATTTTTATCCCTCTATCCCCCATTTTTCTCCTTTTCTCCATCCTCTCTTTCTCTCCATCCTCTTCCCTTCTAGCCTCTTGTGCGCACTCTCCCTCCATCCTCCTCTCTCTCTCTCTTTTCCCTCATTCTCTCTCTCTCTCCCTCTGTCTCCCTTTTCTCTCATTCTCTCTCTCTCCCTCCTCTCTCCACTGCAGTGAAGGACCAAGACCACTGTGATACACTCACACACACACGCACGCACGCACACATGCACACTCACACACACACACACACACACTCACACACACACTCACTCACTCACACACACACACACACACACACGGGAACCCGCGCTAGCACCTCTCCTGTCTCACTCGCACGGCTTGCATGAGAGGAACGGGGACGGGGAACCTGCTGGTTTTTCTTTTTTCTTTTTCTTTATTTTTTGGTTCCGTTTTCTGTTTTGATCTTTTCCTGGGGAGGGATCTGATGGATGGCAGAGGCGGCCGGACCCCCATCAGCACCAGCAGCAGCGGCAGCATCCAGCCCCCCCAGCCCCCAGCTACATGCCACACCATGACTGCACGGAGCTCCACTGCGCTGTGAAGGAGTCTGCACGCGCCCAGATGTGGCCACCGCGCCAGCAACCGACTGCCAGGTAAGGGCTGCCGCTCAACAGCTGTACGTGTGTGTGTGTGTGTGTGTGTGTGTGTGTGAGAGAGAGGGAGGGAAAGGGCTGACATGCTGCAGGGATTTGATGTGGCGGCTGAAGGTGATTAGACATTGCTCTGTGTGCCAGATGTTGCTTTTAGTGTGAAGGAGATGCTGTGTGTGTGTGTGTGGTGAGAATCACCTGTGATGGGGGGGGGGGGGGGGGGGGGCTTCCATACTGACAGAAGAGGGGGGCGAGAGAGAGACAGAATACAGAGAAGGAGATGAGGACAGGACGAGGAAGAGAGGGACATAGAACAGAGAGAGAGAGATGGAGGGAAAGGGATACAGGAGCGGAGGAAGAGAGAGAGATGGAGGGAAAGCGGAATACTGGAGCAGAGGAAGAGATGGAGAGAAAGGGATACAGGAGCAAAGGAAGAGAGAGATGGAGGGAAAGAGGGATACAGGAGCGGAGGAAGAGAGAGAGATGGAGGGATATAGGAGCAGATAAAGAGAGATATGGAGAGAAAGGGATACAGGAGCAGAGGAAGAGAGAGAGATGGAGAGAAAGAGGGATACAGGAGCGGAGGGAGATGGAGGGAAAGAGGGATATACTGTAGGAGCAGAGGAAGAGAAGGAGATGGAGGGAAAGAGGGATATAGGAGCAGAGGAAGAGAGAGAGATGTAGGGAAAGAGGGATACAGGAGCAGAGGAAGAGATGGAGGGAAAGAGGGATATACTGTAGGAGCAGAGGAAGAGAGAGATGGAGGGATATAGGAGCAGAGGAAGAGATGGAGGGAAAGAGGGATATACTGTTGGAGCAGAGGAAGAGAGAGAGATGGAGGGATATACTGTTGGAGCAGAGGAAGAGAGAGAGATGGAGGGATATACTGTTGGAGCAGAGGAAGAGAGGGCACTGGGTTGAGAGGAGAGGAATGATGGCGTGATAGAGGAACACAGAGAAGAGATGCGGAGGCGATGGAGCACATCTGTAACATCTGTGTTTCGGACTCTGAGTGCACACACACACACACACACACTGTACGGCCTTTATCTCATGCAACATCTCTCCCTCTCTGCCTACATGAAGCTGAAGAAAAGGTTGCCTAGCAATAATCCAGAGAATGGGCTGATTGGCCGGTGGAGAGGGGGAGAGGGAGGGGGGGGGGGAAGCGAGAGGCTGAATGAAGGAAGGAAGGAGAGAACGATCATTTTCAGTTTTTTTATTTAGTGCAAGTGCTTCCTCCACTGAAACACACTGTACATGTGTGTTAGCTCTGTACATTGTGCTGTGTGGGCTGAGAATGGACTGCATAGAGAAGGCTGGAGGAGAGAGAGAGAGAGAGGTGCAGCATGCATTGTGCATGACAGAGAGAGATGGGACAGCTGTATGAGTGAACGTGTGTGTGTGTGTGTGTGTGTGTGCATGAGAGAGAAGAGAGAGAGAGAAAGAGAGGTCTCTCCAGCCGATGCAATGACATCTGCATCCCATTAGATATAGAGGCATCAGAGCCCTGATAAGATTCATGACTAATATTCAGCCTCTGTGTGTGTGTGAGAGAGAGTGTTCATCTACATTGGAGTATATGTGTGTGTGTATGTGTGTGTGTGTGAGAGAGAGAGAGTGTTCATCTACATTGGAGTAAATGTGTGTGTGTGTGTGTGTGTGTGTGTGTGTGTGTGTGTGAGAGAGAGAGAGAGAGAGAGAGTGTTCATCTACATTGGAGTATATATGTGTGTGTGTGTGTTCATCTACATTAGAGCCTACCACTGGATCTCTGATTAAGATTCAGCACTCCTGTGTATGGACGTGTGTGTGTGTGTGTGTGTGTGTATGACAGTGGATAGCTGACTTATTGATTCACTTTCTTGAAGATCACCATCATCACCAAATATCATAGTTGTGTGTATATGAACATTTGTATGATAGCAAGCAAATGGCCTACTGATTAAAAATTCATCTGTAAAACTACTAGTGTGTGTGTGTGTGTGTGTGTGTGTGTGTGTGTGTGTGTGTGTGTGTGTGTGTGTGTGTGTGTGTGTGTGTGTGTGTGTGTGTGTGTGTGTGTGTGTGTGTGTGTGTGTGTGTGTGTGTGTGTGTGTGTGTGTGTGTGTGTGTGTGTGTGTGTGTGTGTGTGAGAAAAGTGAATGTCTACTTAGGTGTGACAATGAGTTGAGCTATGGTGTCCTGATTAAGATTCATCATTCATTGTGTGTGTGACACAGGATGTGGGTTTAATGTGAGTGTGTGTGTGTGTGATATTGAGCCAACGGCTTCCTTATGAAGATTCATTACTAATGTCTCTCCAGTGTGTGTGTGTGTGTGTGTGTGAGAGAGAGAGAGAGAAAGGGAAAGAAAGAGTTCAAGCGTATTTGTGAGTGCAATCACCACCAGCCAAATAATGAAGATTCATAAATGGTGTCCTGCCTCTAGAAGTCTGTGTGTGTGTGTGTGTGTGTGTGTTTGTGTGATACAGTGATAGTGATACATGAGTACGTGTGTTTTGTCTGTAGAATTGTGAGTTCAGGTGTGAGTGTGTAGGTGGACGTATGATTGAGATCCGTCACTAATATCTCCTGCTTCAAATCAGTGTTAGACTTGTGTGTGTCAGTACCCACTCATATGTTCTGAGTGTTAGACTTGTGTGTGTGTTAGTACCCACTTGTATGTTCTGCGTGTTAGACTTGTGTGTGTCAGTACCCACTCATATGTTCTGAGTGTTAGACTTGTGTGTGTGTTAGTACCCACTTGTATGTTCTGAGTGTTAGACTTGTGTGTGTGTTAGTACCCACTTGTATGTTCTGAGTGTTAGACTTGTGTGTGTGTTAGTACCCACTTGTATGTTCTGAGTGTTAGACTTGTGTGTGTCTGTAACCACTCATATGTTCTGACAAGATCATGCTAGAGTAGAGCAATGAGCAAACACGTTTGTGTGTGTGTGTGTGTGTGTGTGTGTGTGTGTGTGTGTGTGTAAGACTGACATGACTAGTTTATCTATTTGTAAGTGTGTGTGTGTGTGTGTGAGAGAGAGTGAATGATAGCGAGAAAAGTGTCAGTCTGTTTCCATGTGTGTTGTGTCTCTGCTAGTGATTATCAGCTGTCTCTGTGAACATACAGTAACTGTGATAAGCTGTGTGTGTGTGTGAGTGTGTGACAATTACACTATAAAAGTGTGTGTATTTGTAATAGTGTATGTTTGACTGAATGACACTAAAAGTACCTTAAGTTTGTTTTTGTCTTGGAGTAAGTTTGAGTGAGATTGACAGCCCCAGTGTGTGTGTGTGTGTGTGTGTTAGTCAGCCTTGTATCTGTGTGTATAGATCTGAGTGTGAGCTAGACTGAAAATATCTTTTTGTGTGAGAGTGTGTGTGTGTGTGTCTGTGTCAGAGCATCATTACCAGTCTTTGTGAGTGTGTGTGTGTTGACTGTCGGACAAACTGACATTTCCAGCATGTGTGATCATGACAGTTAGTCAGACCATCAGGTGTAAGTTTCTCTCTCTCTGTCTCTCTTTCCATCTCTCTGTGTGTGTGTGTGTGTGTGTGTGTGTGTGTATGAAAAAGCATGTGTGATCATGGCAGTCAGCTAGAGAACATTAGGTGTTAGCCCCCCCCCCCCATCTCTCTCTCTCTCTCTCTCTCTCTCTCTCTCTCTCTCTCTCTCTCTCTCTCTCTCTTTCTCTGTGTGTGTGTGTGTGTGTGTGTGTGTGTGTGAAAAAGCATGTGTGATCATGACAGTCCGTCAGAGACCATCAGGTGTGTGTGTGTGTGTGTGTGCGTGTGTGTAAAACCATCTGTTTGGGCCCCAGCCGTGGCGCGACTGGCTGGGGCACCTGCACCACACGCCGGCGACCCGGGTTCGATTCCCGCCCCGTGGTCCTTTCCGGATCCCACCCCAGTTCTCTCTCCCTCTCGCTTCCTGTCATACTCTCTACTGTCCTGTCCAATTAAAGGCATAAAAAAGAATAAAAAATCTGTTTGATGGACCACCAGTATCATCATAAATTGGTGAAAATCCAGCAGCAACTCTGCAAGCTCACTGAGGGTGAACATGGGATGACCTGCCAGCATGGGTGTGTGTGTGTGTGTGTGTGTGTGTGTGTCTTACAGCATGGGTTTGTGTGTGTGCAAATGTGTGTGTGTGTGTGTCTTACAGCATGGGTTTGTGTGTGTGCAAGTGTGTGTGTGTGTGTGTGTGTGTGTGTGTGTGTCTTACAGCATGGGTTTGTGTGTGTGCAAATGTGTGTGTGTGTGTGTGTCTTACAGCATGGGTTTGTGTGTGTGTGTGTGTGTGTGTGTGTGTTACAGAATGGGTTTGTGTGTGTGTTTGTAGTATGTCAACAATATTGATTCTGCACTCCATACTGTATGTGTGGGGTTCATGTCATAAGTATAGATTTAGAAGCGGTGTGTGTTGGCATGTGAAATTAGAGTCGGTAGGCTCATCTTCCTCTGCACTGATTCTCACACACACCTTCCCTCGCCCGTGGACACCCAGGCTACTGTACACACCTTCTCACAGATGAGTACCTGCACCTGCTCACCTGTCGGAGTACCTGTGCCGGCCCACCTGTAGTACTGTACTGTACACACCTTCTCACAAAGGGCTACCTGTAGTACTGTAGTACTGTACACACCTTCTCACAAAGGGTTACCTGTAGTACTGTAGTACTGTACACACCTTCTCACAGAGGGTTACCTGCTCACCTCACCTGTGCCTACTAACCTGTAGTACTGTACACACCTTCTCACAGAGGGTCACCTGCTCACCTCACCTGTGCCTACTAACCTGTAGTACTGTACACACCTTCTCACAGAGGGTTACCTGCTCACCTCACCTGTGCCTACTAACCTGCAGTACTGTACTGTACACACCTTCTCACAGAGGGTTACCTGCTCACCTCACCTGTGCCTACTAACCTGCAGTACTGTACTGTACACACCTTCTCACAGAGGGTTACTTGCTCACCTCACCTGTGCCTACTAACCTGCAGTACTGTACACACCTTCTCACAGAGAGTTACCTGGTCTGCTCACCTCACCTGTGCCTACTAACCTGTAGTACTGTACTGTACACACCTTCTCACAGAGAGTTACCTGGTCTGCTCACCTGTGCCTACTAACCTGTAGTACTGTACACACCTTCTCACAGAGGGTTACCTACACCTGCTCACCTGTGCCTGCCAGTACATCGGCCTAACGTCAGCATCAGACAGTGCTAGCCTTGTTGACCGGTATTGACAATAATATATATATTGGTGTGGTCAAATGCTATGCCATTTACTAGCCTTGTTGACCGGTATTGTGGTCAAATGCTATGTAATTTACTAGCCTTGTTGACCGGTATTGGCAATAATATATGGTGTGGTCGGTATTGGCAATAATATTTGGTGTGGTCGGTATTGGCAATAATATATGGTGTGGTCAAATGCTATGCCGTTTACAGATGGCAGTGGTTAATGTTTATGTGTTATGTCACATCAGCTCTGCATCAGCTAAGTGTCTCATTACTCATCAGAGCCAGGACAGCTGGAAGGAATGGAAATGGTTAGTTTCAGTTTTATGCTGAATATTTATTTTCCAGGGAATACTTGTTTCACATGTCAGAATTCTTTATTTGGGAAAAGGGCAAGCTCCCAGTTTTATGTCAACGGCATAACACGTGAATTAAACAGAATTCAACCTGTAGCACCCGAGAAGGTTAGCTGGGCTAGTCATGAACTACTACTGAGACATGATATTGTGTGTGTGTGTGTGTGTGTGTGTGTGTGTGTGTGTGTGTGTGTGTGTGTGTGTGTGTGTGTGTGTGTGTGTGTGTGTGTGTGTGTGTGTGTGTGTGTGTGTGTGTGTGTGTGTGTGTGTGTGTGTGTGTGTGTGTGTGTGTGTGTGTGTGTGTGTGTGTGTGTGTGTGTGTGTGTGTGTGTGTGTGTGTGTGTGTGTGTGTGTGTGTGTGTGAGAGAGAGAGAGAGATAGTGAGTGAGTGCTAATAAATAGGCCTTAATGTGAGCAGTTTATACCTGCCTCATCTACAGTGCTTTGTCAGAGAACTGAGACGTGTAAAAAATGTTAATACATCATCATCAAGCTAAGTTTCCAATAATCGTGATATTGATTAATTTGTGATTGATTCATCTGCCCTAGTGCGTGTGTGTGTGTGTGTGTGTGTGTGTGTGTGTGTGTGGAGGGAGGATGGTGCTATGGATGTTTTTTTTAGGGTGAGTGTAAGTGTGTGTGTGTGCACAAGGGGTCAGTTTGGATTACATGAACCAAGACACTAGATTTTATGAGTCAGGACACTTGACATAATCTTTATCGTGTCACTAGTTCTATGTGTGTGTGTGTGTGTGTGTGTGTAGCTGAGCTTATTGAGGCATAAGACACACAAACATTGCATCCGCGAGTGTCTGTATGTACTGTCCTTGAGTCATTGAGTTGGCAGGTGTGTATCTACCTTGAGAGTGAGTATAAGAGGGTGTGTGTGTGTGTGTGTGTGTGTGTGTGTGTGTGTGTGTGTGTGTGTGTGTGTGTGTGTGTGAGTGTCTGTATGTACTGTACTTGAGTCATTGAGTTGGCAGGTGTGTATCTACCTTGAGAGTGAGTATAAGAGGGTGTGTGTGTGTGTGTATGTGTATATTGGGACAGAGGTTAGCTGGGTTTATCCTTGGGAGGCCTGTGGCACAGACAAACACACACACACACACACACACCCACACACACAATCTGGGGCAACCGTAAATACAGATCAGCGCATTTTCATTTGACCAATCGGGACATTCTTTACCGTCTCAGTGTCCAGTAGCAGACTGAGACAGAGCAAGGTGAACACTGCTGTCTCTTGTAAGGTTCAGCAGAGGTGCCTGCAGTGCTCACGTCTGTATCATGGATCATGTAGTTTCATATCAGGATTTCACGTCTGTATCATGGATCATGTAGTTTCATATCAGGATTTCACGTCTGTATCATGGATCATGTAGTTTCATATCAGGATTTCACGTCTGTATCATGGATCATGTAGTTTCATATCAGGATTTCACGTCTGTCATGGATCATGTAGTTTCATATCAGGATTTATACAAGTATGTAGAAGCCCTTTTGAAACGGCTGCGCTTGCTATAGGACCAAACGCTGTGTGCCTCATAGGCCTAATACAGTATATCACGCAGCAGGAGAAAATAAGGCTTATTTTACAGAATGCTTCATGTGTGCGTTACTGTGTGTTCACACCGCGGGCGACTTGAGCTTCCAAAGATTCCGGAAGTCATTCATTTTCAATGGAAGCCGGCTTCTCTCAGCTGCCAGCAGCGACCAATCTGTCGGCGCCGCGTTTTGGGCGTCTTGAGCGACTAGAGAAAGTTGAAAGTGGTTTAACTTTATGGTAATGAGCTATGACGCGGTTCAGCGACCAAACGACTTTCAACGAACTTCCCAGCTTCCCACGGCGTCCTTTACTGGGCGTCCTGGGCGATTTTGGAAGCTCAAGTCGCTCTTGGTCTGAACACACAGTTATAGGCCTATTATTATACGGCTCTCTAGAATGTTGAGAGAGCTCCCATTCACTTTGAATGGGCCTCCCCAACGTTCTGCGGTGAGTAATATATACTGTATAAGCACCGGTGCGCGTCGGGGTTCTGTTCATCTTGTCGGGAATTATTTTCCGATAATGACCGGCGTTCTATACATTATCCCTTACATATATCACGCTTACATTACAGAATGCTTCATGTGTGCCTTATACTGTAGGCCTAATATATCACGCAGCTATAGAACCAAAGGTGTACATTACAGAATACTTGATGTGTGCTATGGTTATAGGCTATGGTTATAGGCCTAACCGTTGTGTGTGTTGATCCTGACTGCACTAGCACAAGCATGTACGACAGGAGCACAACACACACTCTGCTTCCTTGCTTCGGTCTATATTCACGTAAATAGTCAGATGAAATGTACTTATGCACACACAGTCATGCGTGTCACAGTCTTCGCTCAATTTTCATGCATAGCCCAAGTTATGACATCGTCCTCATAAAATGTATACGACTCTGTGCCTCTACACAGGCCTCGGTTCGGGCTCCACGTCGGGGCAGGCAGATGTGAACAGCGTAGGAAAGGCACGCACATCCAGGGCAAGTAGCCTGGTCTGAGGTTAGGGCTCTGGACAAAAGCAAAAGTCACAGCAATAAGAATAAAGTCCACACGCCAGATGTAGTTCCCAAGCAGATATTTAGCGACGTGGCGTTTTGGGGCAAGTCCTTGCAGATGATGCAGGCTGATGTGCCTGGGTGAGGTGTGGGGAGAGAGGAGCTGGGAAGCCTATTGCTTAGCTGTTACACTGGGTGAGGTGTGGGGAGAGAGGAGCTGGGGAAGCCTATTACTTAGCTGTTACCGCACTGTCTCTGCACTAGACTTTCCAGAGTAACACGTTGGGAGAGTTGTGATGCTCAGGCGTGAGCGCCTCGACTTGGGGAAGCCCCGACACACACACACACACACACACACCTTTAAAAGAGAACGGGGAATACAAAGCGGAAAGGGAGAGTCTGCCATTTTAACTTGACACCCTGTTTGTCAGATTGCAGTGCTAATTGCTTCTTAAAGAGCGCTAGCCGTCTGATCGCGTGAGCTAAAAAAAGGAGCGCCATTATGCTCTAATTTCGTATGATGGGCAACAGGCAGTGGTTAAAGCCCTCAGCCCCAGAACAAAGACTTGTTTCATTGTACACATGTACAACCCTACACACAAGCAGTGTGTCAGTACAAGGCCTGGCTGTGCCCTTGAGGTGTTAACACAGGTACAGTACAGTACAGGTGTGCCCTGGTCTGGGCTGTGTTATCATGTCATCAATACATTTGGAAATATTGGACTCTAGTTCTCACGCGGTTCTTACACCACTGAAGCCTATTTGTGGTGCATATTGGGGTCCCAATTTAGAGGCCATATTGTTCATAGCATCCTGGCTATTTAAATGGTAAACACGCACAGTTGCTCAGACTGAGCCATCCACCACTCTTGCTCCACATCGCTTCAGGAGCAGGGATAGGAGGGGGTACATCTTTAACTCAGATATGAGTCCGTGCAATTAAACGCGGTGTAACAGTGAGTCATGGTGATTAATGGTGATTCATCGCATAGTGATGGTGATGGTACTTACACATATTACGAGTAAAGGTGACGGTCGTGATTCGTGTTATTATTAGAGTCCAAGTTATTATGTCCAATTTGTAATGACATGTCATGTGTTGTTATCCACAGATGATTCATGTGTAACGACGCCTGTAGCGCTGCAGTGAGTAACAGTATATCAAAGTGAAATAAAATGATAGCGGTGATGCAGCGAAATGAAATAAAATAATAAAGTGTCTAAACTACTGTACATAAAGTTTAATTGGTAGCGGTGAGGAGTAGTGAATCTTAGTAGAGGAATAGATGTTCTGTTTTAAAGCGATAATTGATGTATTCCACCGTGCGTAAGGGTGTGATTATGCTGGGCCGATAGCTCCTTAAGTAACATAACGTGGTGCTGTGTGAACTTTAGTGTGTGATAAGGTAAGGAAAGGGAGTTTAATCATTGGCTGTGAGTGTGACAGACGGATGAAGGCAGAGGCTGCCTCTTGTTCAGAGCTGCTGTGCTTCTCCTGCAGGGCGGAATCCAATATCCACACTTTAGCAGAGACGGGGCTCTTCCTGTGAACGCTAACGGGATTCCTGCAGCTAGCTGCAACACCCTATTGACACTGATCTCTGATCTTTTGTATTTTTACACTCACTCACACACACACACGCACACACACACACACACACACACACACACACCAGCCGAATCATCTGTTTTGTGCTGTTGCATAAGGTTTCCTCTTCATCGCTACGTAGCCTCCCTCCATAGCTCCCTCTCCCTCTCGCTCTTACTGAACTTCTGCCTATAGACTTCCCATCGTACCTCTCACTCCCTCATACACACACACACACACACACACATGCGCAAACAGCCTCTGTAACACGGCACACAGAATAGGATGAGCTGCTCCCGGCCTGTTTCCATGGCGATGTGGAGGAGGCTGTGTGTGTGTGTGTGTGTGTGTGTGAGAGAGAGAGAGTGTGTGTGTGTGTGTGTGTTTGTTTTTCTCTGTGCATTCCTCCAAACGGATCCAGGCCAGAACAGTGTGGCAGAGTGGAGGTGGTTTTAAATATTTCTGTACATGTGTGTGTGCGCGTGCGCGCGGATGTGTGTATTTGTGTGTAAGGCAGAGAGCGGGTGAGAAGGGGTGGTGTGTGTGTGTGTGTGTGTGCGCGCTGTGTGTGTGGAAGGAGTGAGAAAGGTCCAGCACACGCACATTTATATGTCTGTGTTATATGTTGAAAGATGTTCCTTTGTGTGTGTGTGTGCGTGTTTGTGTGTGTGTGTGTGTGTGAGAGAGAGAACAAGCGTTTGGTGCCCATTTTACATAATGCTGTGAGAGAATGTTAGCTGTGTGCTTATGATGCTGCATGTATGAGACAGAAATTAAATGGTATCATTTGGGAAATTTTAATTGTGTGTGTGTGTGTGCAATTTAGTATAGATTGAGTGGGTTGTTTTATGTGTGTTTTGTGTGCACGGTTGGTCTCTTTACTGTTTATTCAAGTATCAAACTGTGTTTTGATGGCTTACTTTCTATCTGCCTGTGTGTTTGCAGGATGTGTGTGTGTGTGTGTGTGTGTGTCTCTGTCTGTCTGTCTGTCTATCTCTCTCTGGAAGCTACACATGATTGTGTGTGTGTGTGTGTGTGTGTGTGTGTGTGTGTGTGTGTGTGTGTGTGTGTGTGTGTGTGTGTGTGTGTGTGTGTGTGTGTGTGTGTGTGTGTGTGTGTGTCTGGAAGCTACACATGATTGCATATCTCTATATTCTGTAACTGCAAGCAGGGTAGTGTGCATATCCAATCCTTATCACTATGAGCAAACTATGTTCAAAGTTCTTTCTACTAATAAGACATCTTCTCTTGACAATGATTCTGCCAATATACATTTTTCCTATACATGTCTGCTAGCACACTCTAGCTCTACTAAAACACTGTTTGTTCTACAGTAGCTAGCTTTAGCCTCAGGCATGTGATATGTTCAATGCTATGCCAGCTAGCATACCTGTTCTGATGAAGCGTCAGCAAGCATGCCTCTGCTGCTGCTGCTGCCGCTCTGTCCAGATATGATCTGCAGATATGATGTTGCTATCGGGGGTCATTTAGACACGAGACGAGAGGGAGAGACCAGCAAATAGTCAGCGTTTAAGTCTCTCTCCAGGTGTAGTGTAGTTGCTGTCATAAACCCAGCAAATAGTCAGCGTTTAAGTCTCTCTCCAGGTCAGACCCTGATGAGGACGATTGGATATGAATTGAGTGCTGATTTCAGTTCTCTTTACCTCTCTACTAAGTCGTGGTACAAAAGGGGGTAGACTGTTGGTCAGGCGTGTTGACCCGCTTGTCGAAGCTATTCTTCAGAATTGTGTGTCACAGAAAAATAATAAATGGCCCAACTCCTGGATGTGCGATGTGGTCGGTAGTGATCTCAGGACGCTTGTGATGTCCGATGCAGTCGGTGGTGATCCCAGGCCGCTTGTGATGTGTGATGCGGTCGGTAGTGATCTCAGGACGCTTGTGATGTGTGATGCGGTCGGTAGTGATCTCAGGACGCTTGTGATGTGTGATGCGGTCGGTAGTGATCTCAGGACGCTTGTGATGTGTGATGCGGTCGGTAGTGATCTCAGGACGCTTGTGATGTGTGATGCGGTCGGTAGTGATCTCAGGCCGCTGGGCGCTTGTGATGTGTGATGCGGTCGGTAGTGATCTCAGGCCGCTGGGCGCTTGTGATGTGTGATGCGGTCGGTGGTGATCTCAGGACGCTTGTGATGTGTGATGCGGTCGGTGGTGATCTCAGGCCGCTGGGCGCTTGTGATGTGTGATGCGGTCGGTGGTGATCTCAGGACGCTTGTGATGTGTGATGCGGTCGGTGGTGATCTCAGGACGCTTGTGATGTGTGATGCGGTCGGTGGTGATCTCAGTGATGTGCTGATTAGTGCTTCAGGTGCTGATTAGTGCTTCAGGTGGTGGCATGGAATTGCTCTCTGCTGCACTCTTACATAACGCCATTTGGCTTTGCAACTTTATGGCCTCAGCTGCTCCTGAGACACTCAGGCCTGTTTCCTCGTTACTC
The DNA here is from genome assembly GCF_963854185.1 of Sardina pilchardus. Lineage (NCBI taxonomy): Eukaryota > Metazoa > Chordata > Actinopteri > Clupeiformes > Clupeidae > Sardina > Sardina pilchardus. The sequence goes on from NC_085005.1 coordinate 31,241,276, forward strand.
ATGATATGCAAAGCGCACTCTGAAGCCTCAGTGGTCTTCCACCGAGCTGCTGCCATACAGTAGGAGTGGTGGTGGAGCTCACATGAAGGCAGCACTGTTGAGCTGATGATGAATGGTGCTTCACACAGTTTAGGTTTTCTTTTTTTTTTGCTTTTTTTTCTTAACAGGCTCTTTTAATTAAGTGCTGTATCAGATAATAAGCGCCAATTTCTTGAAGTTCATTGGAGAAACTCTATAGCCTGCAGACAGTGTAGTGTGTGTGTGTGTGTGTGTGTGTGTGTGTGTAGTGTGTGTGTGTGTGTGTGTGTGTGTGACACCCCTCTGATCTTCCAGCCAGCCATGTGTTGCTCCCGGAGTGTGAGTTATTGGAGGGGGAGTGGGTGGGGGTTCAGTACAGACTGTACACAGCCAAACACCATTTAAAATGTACACCATGAAACGCTTCAGCAACCCACATCACTTTACAACTCCACACCAGAGTACACACAGCAAGTCAAGTCACTTTACTGTACAACTCCACACCAGAGTACACACAGCAAGTCAAGTCACTTTACAACTCCACACCAGAGTACACACAGCAAGTCAAGTCACTTTACAACTCCACACCAGAGTACACACAGCAAGTCAAGTCACCTTATAACTCCACACCAGAGTACACACAGCAAGTCAAGTCAAGTCACTTTACAACTCCACACCAGAGTACACACAGCAAGTCAAGTCACTTTACAACTCCACACCAGAGTACACACAGCAAGTCAAGTCAAGTCACTTTACAACTCCACACCAGAGTACACACAGCAAGTCAAGTCAAGTCGATGCTTTATTGCCAGCAGCATGGAGCATCGCCTGCAGTTTGGGTTAGTGCTCACAGGCACATACAGTAAGGACATACAGAACATACAGTAGGACTGTGCAACATACACAGCACATACAGTACAAGACATATAGAAGACTAAAATACAGTCAGACTGTATAACATACAGACATTCAAGACGTATACATACATTAGAAGACAGAACATACAGTAAGACTGTATAACATACACAACATATTCAAGACGTATACATACATTAGAAGAACATACAGTAAGACTGTACAGCATGCACAACATATACAGGACGTACACATACATTAGAAGACAGAACATACAGTAAGATTGTATAACATACAGTACACAGCACATACAAGACGTATACATAGAAGACAGAACTAAATGTAAATGGCAGTACAGGATACAGGATGTCTGAAATACAGGATGTCTTACGGTATGCAGACAGTACAGAGCTAAACACTATTTAAAATATACACAATGAAATCACATCACTTCACAACTCTTTGGGAGGTTAGTGTCTTAAATGGGGTAACAAACGCTCGTTGAAATGTGCACTGTAGTTAATTGCATTGGTGGTGCAAGATGATTGGGGAGGAACACACTTACCATAACCCAGTCAAGTGCGTCTTGTGGCTTCAACTCAATTAATTGATATGAACATGCAATGCAAAAACGTTGACACAATTAGTTTAGGTAACTCAGTCAAAGCAACACAATGATTTGACTGGGAGATATTGAGTGAGCCAATCTTTTTCTCTCTGGAGGAATCGACACTGTTAACAGATGGAGTGAATAATGTCTCCTCTTCAAAATAAAGTGCTGGTGTCAGACTGATCTCAGCCCAGTCTCCTCACGGGCCACAGATAGCATTCAGCACACAGCCAGTATTCCTGCCTGCGTCCACTACTCACACAGCCAGTATTCCTGCCTGCGTCCACTACTCACACAGCCAGTATTCCTGCCTGCGTCCACTACTCACACAGCCAGTATTCCTGCCTTGTTCCCACTGCTCGCTCAGCCAGGGGGCTGCCAGTAGGGTCTCTCTTTCTTGGGCCAGTTCACGCCTCCTCCTCTCATGGGCAGCGAGACGCAGCGGGCAGATCTCAGGATCTTAAAGCGGAGTGCTCTAGAATCTTTGATCTCCAGCAAAGATCTTAAAGCGGAGTGCTCTAGAATCTTTGATCTCCAGCAAAGATCTTAAAGTGGAGCGCTCTAGAATCTTTGATCTCCAGCAAAGATCTTAAAGTGGAGTGCTCTTGAATCGTTGATCTCCAGGGCCTGGGACCTGTGAGTGAATGAATGAAAATGATCTGGAAACGAGCAGCCTGAAGTCCATTTGAAATGAAACACAATTATGAGTGATTTAACCGGTACAGCCATTTAGTATTTACATTTCAAGTGAAAGGTCTGTTGCTTTCCATGGGCAGGGGACGGTGTGAAGGTCAGTGAATTATTGGGACACTGCCTTGACCTCAGGCTACATCTGGGCATATCACCCAGACTGGAGACCAGGCGACTATTGGAACGCATTTGAATTTGAAAAAAAAAAAATCCCTATGCTGATGAAATTGACACAACCAATGCCTTTGCTGATGAAATTGACACAACTGCATTTAAACACCTTTGTTTCCATCATAAATGTACAGGGGCCTAATATCTCTAATATCTCAATTGAGAATTGGTCTGCTGTCGGCAAGGCTAAGTCTCATCAGATTACATCCATGACCAGATTTGACAAATAAAGTGATGATTGGAAATGTATTAAACATAGTCATCGAACCAATTCAGTAAATACACATATAACCTAGTAGCATAATGTAGTACTTATTGCAGACAAGGGGGAGATGCTGTTGGTCGTAGCCTACTCCACGGGATCATAAGTGGTCTCTGGTCATGCATTTCATAATGTTGTTTAACTGTAGGCATCACCATTTTTAAAGCTAACACCTCCTGCTAATAGTGGTGGTCCTCACGGTGCATTGCTCCCTCAGCAGAAGGGTGGTCCCTGGGTCATAATCAGCTGGTGCCTTGATGCTGATGCTTCATGTCCAAACTGGGCTCTGTCAGGCACCTTGAGGCTTATTCATGTATTTTGGTGCTAAAATAAAAAAATGAATTTAATTGAATATCTGTTGTGCTCTATGCCTTTAGGAAAACACTACTTTGTATTTGTGTGTGGACGTGCAGTAGGATTTACACGCACACACACACACACACAGCAGTGTGCTGTATGGGGACAGGAAGTTGTGCGGTTTGGCGTAGAGTACGTGGACCGAGCAGATTATTGCAGCCGGTACCCTGGGGGCAGGTTCTGCATCTGATCCCAAATTAGCCCAGAGCTAAGCTGTGGTATGCCATACAGTTCAGCTGGTTCTTATTCAGGAGAAGGTGGCACTTGCCAGCTTGGCTACCTGTTGACTTATCCAGACGGGAACATCTCTCCCATAGCCAGGTGACTGCTCCTGATAGAGCGGACAGCTTCCGCGCTTCACCCCAAATGGGTCCAGATCTGCTGTTCCGCTTCTGACACCACACAGCTCGCCAGGCTGCTGCTTTGGAAAGGCGTGCTGTACTGTACTGTACTGTACTGTACTGTGCTGTACTGTACTGTACTGTACTGTACTGTACTGTGCTGTACTGTCCTGTACTGTACTGTGCTGTACTGTACTGTGCTGTACTGTCCTGTACTGTGCTGTACTGTACTGTACTGTACTGTAAGGCTTTGGAAAGGCGTGCTGTACTGTACTGTAAGGCTTTGGAAAGGCGTACTGTACTGTACTGTACTGTAAGGCTTTGGAAAGGCGTGCTGTACTGTACTGTACTGTAAGGCTTTGGAAAGGCGTGCTGTACTGTACTGTACTGTACTGTAAGGCTTTGGAAAGGCGTGCTGTACTGTACTGTACTGTACTGTACTGTAAGGCTTTGGAAAGGCGTGCTGTACTGTACTGTAAGGCTTTGGAAAGGCGTGCTGTACTGTACTGTACTGTAAGGCTTTGGAAAGGCGTGCTGTACTGTACTGTAAGGCTTTGGAAAGGCGTGCTGTACTGTACTGTACTGTACTGTACTGTAAGGCTTTGGAAAGGCGTGCTGTACTGTACTGTAAGGCTTTGGAAAGGCGTGCTGTACTGTACTGTAAGGCTTTGGAAAGGCGTGCTGTACTGTACTGTACTGTACTGTAAGGCTTTGGAAAGGCGTGCTGTACTGTACTGTAAGGCTTTGGAAAGGCGTGCTGTACTGTACTGTACTGTACTGTAAGGCCAGGTGTGATTTCAACACCAACGAAAGTGACTTGAGAGCCATATGCGTTGTTTTGTCTGTACAAATACGAATGTGAAGGTTTGACCAGAGACTGGAGGACTCCAAGAAAGATAAACCAGTTGGTTATGAATGATAACATCCACACGTTAACATGGTTATCCCTATAGTTTATGAGTGGACGTTATTATTCATGTTAGCTAGAGTGATTGACATTATGATTATAGTTATCATTTAGTGGCATGAACGGCCTTTGACTCTGACTTAGTAAATCAGACCAGTTGTGGGAGCTGTTAGAGAAAGCAGCATTTCAAAATGATAAATAAAAGAGTTGTGTGTACGGTTTTGGAGAGACATTTCAGTGAATCCTTTATTTAGGAACAGGTAGCTCGGCAACTCAGCTCTGAGTAACCAGAGCGCCCACATGTTGGTGCCTTTCTACACCAGTCAGCATGTGCCTAACCAAGAATCTGATTCCAGAACAGCTCCAAAGCGCCAGCACATTCTGTAACCAAGAGTCTGATTCCAGAACAGCTCCAAAGCGCCAGCACATTCTGTAACCAAGAGTCTGATTCCAGAACAGCTCCAAAGCGCCAGCACATTCTGTAACCAAGAGTCTGATTCCAGAACAGCTCCAAAGCGCCAGCACATTCTGTAACCAAGAGTCTGATTCCAGAACAGCTCCAAAGCGCCAGCACATTCTCTAACCAAGAGTCTGATTCCAGAACAGCTTGAAAGCACCAGCACATTCCCTCAGGGAGCAGCAGGCTGCAAACGCATGCATGTTTAGGCCCTGAAGGCCAACACACGCTTACACACACGCTTACACACGCACACACACACACACACACACACACACACACACACACACACAGACACACACACGTAGCTGTGATTAAAACACAGGTGAAGTCCTCTACTCCTCGACTGGTCCGTGCGTTGGTTGAGCGATGCAGTTTCCATGACGATGCTCCATATTCATACCCACATTCAGACTGTATTTTTTCCATCAACAGAACTGTCCAAACCTCCCGCCTCCCACACGCTCCGCTCCGCACCGCTCCGCGCCAGTCAGCCGCTGTGCCAGGCGCCCGCTCGCTCGCTCGCCCGCTCGCTTGCGCCCGCCCGCGTGGTACGCTGGGATTTCAACGTGCTGATTCCCTTCCACATCTGTTGCTTGATGTGGACTAAAACAGCGCCTGGTTTTAAATGATCGTCATTGCCATCATTTTGTTATCTTTGGTTTCAGGAAGATGTATTTCCACCACTGTCCATGGTGCTGGAATGCCATTGACGGTGATAAGAAGGATAGTGATGGTGCTCAATGGGGTAGTGTTATATTATGTAGACATTTAATTCAGTCCATTCTGAACCGATTGGCATGAAATTTAGTTTGTTAATAAATGTGGGAAATTGAACATGATATTGGTTACTTTTTGGAATCTGATTCCATTAGGAACCTAATCAGCTGTTTCTACCAATTCTAAAATTCTACCAATAATGACTAGCCAGACCTTCATGTTTTGGTGGTAATTACATCTGCCCTCGCAACAGAATTAATCAATTCTGGTAAGTAATCAGAATCATGTTCAGCTTTTCACGTTGATATTAGACCAATTTTCATTAACATTGTTTCGGAATTAACAGTTTATTTTGTAGGGAAGTCTGTATTCTCTCAATACACGAGCAGTGAATCTTAACCACTGCAATGTGCCAAACGCATTGAGGTATTCCATCCTATTTTATACACACTGTGATTCCATCCAGTTGAACTGAATGGAAATGTGCTATCTCGGTTTTTGTGTGTCCTAAATCCCATACGTGCACTCAGCTCAGTAACCCCAAACACACACACACACACACACACACATGCAGCAGCACCACCACCACCAGAAAGCGAAAACCAACAAAACGCCCACTCACACCTCAGGCAACATCTACTCTCCATCTATCTGTATAGTCCTTTGCGCACTCTAACAGGGATTAAATAATGCTTCATTCAGTTGCTGTTGTCAGGGATCATGTTGTTCTCCTCTGCGTAGTTAGTCGTTTGTCAGGTTGTTACAGAGGAGGAATTGTATTAAGTGATATCGCATTCAGTTGATGTTTCTGGGAAGCGTGTGTGTGTGGGACAGGGGAGTTGACATGACCTGCATTGCTAGCATGGTGAAATCATTCAATAAAGGGTGATGTACAGCCTGGGGTTTAGCATAGCCTGAGTTTAGCCATGGGTTTAGCATAGCCTGAGGTTAGCCATGGGTTTAGCATACCATCTTTATCTCAACTGGGATCTTTTCAAACAACAGTCTCACCTCCAGTCCTGTGTCACCGTCTCTTAAAAGGAGCGATTTCTATTTGAAGCTTAATATGAACACAGCAATTTCCTCGCAATAAATGGTCTTTGTGGGCTGTGTAACAGATAGGATTTTAAAAGCTGTGATGGATAAGATGTTAATGAAAGGGTGCAGCCAGAATGCTTGTCTAAAAAATAACAGGAGAAAAGGGTGCTTTGAGTTGTACTGACATAATGCTAATTAGTGACAAGAACTACATTCAAGTACGTTTCGAAAGGAATACTTTTTTTTTTATGTATTTAAAAAAAAAAATTAGTATAATTTAAAATGTCAGTTTCACATTTCTACCACAGTAATAACCTGATTTAATTTCTCTTCGTGATAAAAACAGGTGGTCATTTAGTCTTTACTGTAGTTAATTAGGTCTAGATGAAGGTGCTTCATGCCTGTACTGGATGTGTGTACTGTATGTGTAAAATTGAGCCAGCTACAGTTTTCCTGCATGTTTCTATCAAGTCTTATATTGGCTGACTGCCCAGCTGTACATGAAGCAGAGCCAGTTGTGTGCCAGGCCTGAGTATTATATAAGGACTGTATGAGGTCCAGTGCGGGCTCCATAGCAGTGGGCCTGTAATGCAGATGGTACTGTATGGTGCCCTTAGTTGGGCTGCCAGCACAGAGGTGGCAAATGTGGAAAACAGCACTAGTGTGTAGCCTACGCCACGACTGGTGAGCTTTATGGGATCAAGTGTGTTGGGAATACACACTGTGTGTGTGTGTGTGTGTGTGTGTTTCAGTATGAATTTCTGACTGTTGATCAGCAGTGTGTGTGTGTAGTGTGTGTATGCCTACAGTATCTCCATTGGAGCGGCTGTTTGTAACTGTGTGTCTGTGTGTTTGGGGTACTATAACACCATAACGACTGTTGTGTCAGATGTTATGAATACTTTTAAACCTATATAAATGGTAATTTACACTAAACATTCAGCTAAATACTATCATCATTATATCTGATTGTGTGAGGAGGTACAGTGTGCATATAATTTGTGTGTGAGTGTGTGTGTGTGTATGTGTATGTGTTCATTTGTGGCAGTAGCATATTGTGTATGTAGCTTGTATGTGTGTGTGTTTGTGTGTGTGTGTTCATCTGAGAAATGCGTGTGGTTGGAAGAAACCAGCGAGTGCATTGATTATGTGGAGGAGGCTGAGTGTGTGTGTTTTCTCCGTTGGCTGGCGGGTTAGGGACTGGCACACACACACACACACACACACACACACACACACACACACACTACTCAGCCGTGCGGTGGACGGAAAAACAGGACGCAATAATCCCTCTTCTCTTCTCCGCAACCCCTTTGTTCCTTCCTTCTCTTCCCATTCTGTTCTGTTCATTTTCCTCTCCATCCTTCTTTTCCTCCTGTTCTCCTCTCTTCCTCCTGTTCTATCATCCTCTCTGTTCTATCCTCCTCTCCTCTCTTCCTCCTGTTCTGTCCTCTGATCTCCTCTGTTCTCTTCTCCTCTCCTCTCCTCTCCTCTCTGTATTCATATTCACCCCTCCATCTGTTTTCCCACCCCCTCCACCTGGAAGCATGTCAATCTCTTCCTCCTCCTGGCTTCTCCCCTCTTTCTATTTATGTGAATGCTGTGTGTGTGTGTGTGTGTGTGTGTGTGTGTGTGTGTGTGTGTGAGAGAGAGAGAGAGAGAGAGGCAGGGGGGTCTGTTCTGTGTGCGTGCATTTTTACTGTATGTGTATTCTGTCTTTGCTCTTTAGTCTTTGGTCCTTAAGCACCAGTATGCATGTGTGCGTGTGTGTGCGTGTGTGTGTGTGTGTGCGTGTGTGTGCGTGTGCGTGTGCGTGTGTGTGTGTGTACAGTATGTTCTCCCCAGGTCTTTAGGCTCTCGTTATGCAGCCCTGCAGTCCACACTTGAGGACTGAAGCATCAGATAGCCGTTGCTCTAATGTGTCCCCTGCTCTCTCTCCAGAACAACTGCTCTATTACCCGCATCACTCAGCCTCTGTTTTAGCTGTTGCCAATACTGCTGTCAATTTGCTCCCTGCTAATGTAAGCTACTAACAATTAGTTCCTAAATAGTGGCAGCCTTTTCTCCACAGCATGCTGCAAAACTGCAGTGTGTTACACAACGGCATGGTTCAGTTAGAAACCGCCATTTCCTTTCTTACTCTCACCGCCTGCATCAGAGAATCAAATCACTTTAAAAACAATATCTCACGGTATTGTACTTGTTCTGTCCGTGTGTTTATGAGGATGTGTCTTGAGTGTGTTGACCCTGTGACTCCCTGTTGTTTGGCCCTGAGCGTTAAGGAGGCCACACACACACGCTAAGAGTGCTAAAGAGGAGACGCTAATTAGCTTGTTATCCAACTGCTTGCTGCTGCTGATTGGCAGAGCCACAGATGCTCTGTGGGGAGAGAGAGAGTGTGTGTGGAGGAGTGAGATGGGAAGAGAGAGAGAGTGTGTGTGGAGGAGTAAGATGGGAAGAGAGAGAGTGTGTGTGTGGAGGAGTGAGGAGAGAGAGTGTGTGTGTGGAGGAGTGAGGAGAGAGAGTGTGTGTGCATGTAGTGAGATGGGAAGAGAGAGAGTGTGAATGTGTGGAGTGAGATGGGAGGAGAGAGAGTGTGTGTGAAGAGGAGTGAGATGGGAAGAGCCACAGCCGATCTGAGGAGAGTGTGTTTGTGTGTGTGTGTGTGTGTGTGGAGGAGTGAGGAGAGAGAGTGTGTGTGTGGAGGAGTGAGATGGGAAGAGCGCAACAATATCACACATTTACACCACATCATACATGTTGGCGTGGCAACACACAAGCACGACAAGGAATAGAGAAAAAAGCTAGAAATGAACATTAACACAGAACAACTGTGCTTAGCAACGAGTGATGATTAAATGAGTAACTCACTATTTTATACTAGCAGAATAGATTTCTTAGCTTAGCAACGAGTGATGTTTAAATTAGTAACTCTGGTATAGTAGCAGAATACTATACCATGTAAACTACGGGTCAAGTTCTGTAAACTACCACTGCGTGAACTACGGGTCAGACTCTGTAAACTACTGGCCATACTCTGGAAACTACCGGTCAGACAGTGTAAACTACCAGTCATACTCTGTAAACTACCGGCCATACTCTGTAAACTACCGGTCAGACAGTGTAAACTACCGGCCATACTCTGTAAACTACCGGTCAGACAGTGTAAACTGCGGGTCATACTCTGTAAACTACCGGTCAGACAGTGTGTTCAGTTGGAAGATCCTAAAACTGCACTACACTAAAGGCTGCTACAGGAAGTGACTGCAACTGCCATAGCAGTATTTAGAGCACAACTATAAGCATATACACTGACTCATACCATACTGTATCTATTTATAGAGCACAGCTATAACCATATACACCGACTCATACCATACTGTATCTATTTATAGAGCACAGCTATAACCATATACACTGACTCATACCATACTGTATACATTTACTCACACCATACTATATATTTGTGACGCACATCCATAGGTATACACTGACTCCATACTATGCTACAGTATATGCATTTATTTCCGCACCTTATGTTGTGTATCTGTGGGATTCACTAACCAGCTGTTTCTCTTCTCTTCTTCTCCCCTGTACACTTCTCTCTTCTTTCAATCTCCTGTCTTCTCTTTTCTTCCTCCTCTCTCCATCCATCTCTTCTCTTTTCTTCCCCTTTTCTCTACCCATCTCTCCTTTCTTATTCTTCTCTTCATCTATCTCTTCTCCTGTCATCCTCTTTCCTCTTCTCTCCATCTCTCCATCCTCTCCTGACCTCTCACCTCTCTGCGCTGCTCTGTTCCCTCTTTCTCGCCTTCTCCTTCATCCCCCTCTTTCTCTCCTCTCCTCCTCTCCTCCTCGCCTCCTCCTCTCGTCCTCCGCTCAGTGCAGCAGCGTCCCCCCTCCCCCGCGTCCTGATGTTCCGGTGAGGCCCGGCGCCCCCCCCTCAGGAGCATGAAGAGCCTCGCCGGCGGGCGGCCGCAGTACCCGTACCCCCCCCTCCACAGCCGTGACCCCCGTTACGCCCCCTCCTACCTGCTGAGCCCCACCGAGGGCAGCTTCCCCCTGGACTCCCCCCTGCTGCAGCAGCACTCGCCCCGCACATCCCTGCACTCCGACTGCCTGGTGACGCACGCACGCACACACACACACACACACTCGCACACACACACACTCACACATACAACACACTCACGCACGCACATGCACACACACACACACACAACACACTCACTCACTCACACACTCACTCACTCATGCACACTCACTCATGCACGCACGCACGCACTCACTCACGCACTCACACAACACACTCACTCACACACAACACACTCACTCATGCACGCACACACACACAACACACTCACGCACACGCACACACACACACAAAACACACTCACGCACGCACACGCACACACACAACACACTCACTCATGCACTTACGCACACACACACACGCACTCACACAACACACTCACTCACTCACACAACACACTCACTCACTCACGCACTCACTCACGCACTCTCTCACACACACAACACACTCACTCACACAACACACTCACTCACACACTCACTCACACAATACACTCACTCACTCATTCACTCACTCACGCACTCATTCATTCACTCATTCATTCATCCTTTATTTACTTTATTTACTTGGGGGTAGCCCTCATTTTCAAGAGATGTGGTAACAGTATGTGATTAAAAGAGAGAGAAGGAAAAATAAATTATATAGGTCTAGTCCTGTAAATAAAACAAAGTAAAATAAATAATGAGACAGACATTACCGTAGACATCATAGAGGAGGATGGGAAAAAATCAAAATACATCACATAATAATGTCAAAATAATAATAATAATAATAATAATACTAATAAAGACGTTTCCTTGAAACAGGTGATGGCGCCCGGGTTGCTCCCGGCGACTGGCGCGCTGCCCGCCGAGCACATGTCCAGCAGCACGTTTCCCAGGATGCACTACAGCTCGCCGTACTACAACTCCATCCCGCGGGAGGACTGCGTGGCGCTCACGCCCACCGTGGCACACGCGCCCGCCTCCTACGCCACCTCCGCCCATCACCACCACCAACAGCAGCAGCAGCAGCAGCACCATCACTACGGCAACGCCCTGGCCGGTCACCACAGCAACCCGCGCAGCAGCAACCGCCTCCCGTCGGGGATGCTGGTGGAGCAGGTGGAGAAGCAGCGGCCGGGCCAGCGCGAGGGCTTCCACACGCTGCAGTACCACCGCGGGGCCGGCACCGGCGAGAGCCCGGGCCGCATCCGCCACCTGGTGCACTCGGTGCAGAAGCTGTTCACCAAGTCGCACTCGCTGGAGGGCTCGTCCAAGGCCAACGGCGGCGGGGGCGGGGGTGGGGGGGGCGGGGGGGGCCGGGCGGACAGCGTCCACCACCATCACCACTCCTCCACCTCCTCCCGGCACGGCGGCAGCGGCAAGCGCAGCAAGAGCAAGGAGCGACGGCACCGATCCTCCGGCGACTGGTGGAGCTCCGACGACAACCTGGACAGCGACGGAACCTTCCGCGCCGCCACCGCCGCGCAGCAAAGCATGATGGGAGTGCGGCAGCAGCAGCAGCAGCAGCAGCAGCTGGAGTACGCCGCTCAGGCTCAGCACTGCCCCCCGCTGGAGCACCCAGCACACTTCGGCCGCCTCTCGCTCAAGACGTCCAAGAGCAGCGGCGACATCAAGTGCTCGGCCTGCAAGAGCGCGCCGCCCGACGGCAAGTTCCTCAAGCGCAGCTCCTGGTCCACCCTCACCGTCAGCCAGGCCAAGGAGGCCTACAGGAAGTCCTCGCTCAACCTGGACAAGCCCTCCGCCTCCGCCCTGCACCACGAGCACATGGGACACCGCCTGCACCACTACCTGCAGGTGAGATACGCTACACACACACTACACACACTACACACACACTACAGGAAGTCCTCGCTCAACCTGGACAAGCCCTCCGCCTCCGCACTGCACCACGAGCACATGGGCCACCGCCTGCACCACTACCTGCAGGTGAGATACGCTACACACACACTACACACACTACACACACACTACAGGAAGTCCTCGCTCAACCTGGACAAGCCCTCCGCCTCCGCCCTGCACCACGAGCACATGGGACACCGCCTGCACCACTACCTGCAGGTGAGATACACTACACACACACTACACACACTACACACACACTACAGGAAGTCCTCGCTCAACCTGGACAAGCCCTCCGCCTCCGCCCTGCACCACGAGCACATGGGACACCGGCTGCACCACTACCTGCAGGTGAGATGCGCTACACACACACTACACACACACTACAGGAAGTCCTCGCTCAACCTGGACAAGCCCTCCGCCTCCGCACTGCACCACGAGCACATGGGACACCGCCTGCACCACTACCTGCAGGTGAGATACGCTACACACACACTACACACACTACACACACTACACACACACTACACACACACACACTACACTGCACCACGAGCACATGGGACACCGCCTGCACCACTACCTGCAGGTGAGATACGCTACACACACACACTACACACACACTACACACACACTACACACACTACACACACTACACACACAGGCCAAGGAGGCGTACAGGAAGTCCTCGCTCAACCTGGACAAGCCCTCCGCCTCCGCCCTGCACCACGAGCACATGGGACACCGCCTGCACCACTACCTGCAGGTGAGATACACTACACACACACTACACACACTACACACACACTACACACACTACACACACTACACACACACTACACACACACTACACACACACTACACACACTACACACACACTACACACTACACACACACGCCAAGGAGGCCTACAGGAAGTCCTCGCTCAACCTGGACAAGCCCTCCGCCTCCGCCCTGCACCACGAGCACATGGGACACCGCCTGCACCACTACCTGCAGGTGAGATGCGCTACACACACACTACACACACACTACACACACACTACACACACACTACACACACTACACACACACTACACACACACTACAGGAAGTCCTCGCTCAACCTGGACAAGCCCTCCGCCTCCGCCCTGCACCACGAGCACATGGGACACCGCCTGCACCACTACCTGCAGGTGAGATACACACACTACACTGCACCACGAGCACATGGGACACCGCCTGCACCACTACCTGCAGGTGAGATGCGCTACACACACACTACACACACACTACACACACTACACACACACTACACACACAGGCCAAGGAGGCCTACAGGAAGTCCTCGCTCAACCTGGACAAGCCCTCCGCCTCCGCCCTGCACCACGAGCACATGGGACACCGCCTGCACCACTACCTGCAGGTGAGATACGCTACACACACACTACACACACACTACACACACACGCCAAGGAGGCGTACAGGAAGTCCTCGCTCAACCTGGACAAGCCCTCCGCCTCCGCACTGCACCACGAGCACATGGGCCACCGCCTGCACCACTACCTGCAGGTGAGATACGCTACACACACACTACACACACTACACACACAGGCCAAGGAGGCCTACAGGAAGTCCTCGCTCAACCTGGACAAGCCCTCCGCCTCCGCCCTGCACCACGAGCACATGGGACACCGCCTGCACCACTACCTGCAGGTGAGATACGCTACACACACACTACACACACTACACACACACTACAGGAAGTCCTCGCTCAACCTGGACAAGCCCTCCGCCTCCGCCCTGCACCACGAGCACATGGGACACCGCCTGCACCACTACCTGCAGGTGAGATACGCTACACACACACTACACACTACACACACACTACACACACACTACACACACTACACACACTACACTGCACCACGAGCACATGGGACACCGCCTGCACCACTACCTGCAGGTGAGATACGCTACACACTACACACACACTACACACACTACACACACACTCTACACACACTACACACACACTACACACACTACACACACACTACACACACACTACACACACTACATACACACTACACACACACTACACACACACTACACACACTACACACACACACTACACACACTACACACACTACACACACTACACACACACTACACACACACTACACACACAGGCCAAGGAGGCGTACAGGAAGTCCTCGCTCAACCTGGACAAGCCCTCCGCCTCCGCACTGCACCACGAGCACATGGGACACCGCCTACACCACTACCTGCAGGTAAGATACGCTACACACACACACACACTACACACACACTACACACACTACACACACACACTACACACGCTACACACACACTACACACTACACATACACTACACACACTACACACACACTACACACACACTACACACACACATTACACTGCACCACGAGCACATGGGACACCGGCTGCACCACTACCTGCAGGTGAGATACGCTACACACACACTGCACACACTACACACACTACACACACACACTACAAACACACTACACACACACTACATACACTACACACACATACTACACACACACTACACACACACTACACACACTACACTGCACCACGAGCACATGGGACACCGGCTGCACCACTACCTGCAGGTGAGATACGCTACACACACACACTACACACACACTACACACACACTACACACACTACACACACTACACTGCACCACGAGCACATGGGACACCGGCTGCACCACTACCTGCAGGTGAGATACGCTACACACACACACTACACACACACTACACACACACTACACACACTACACACACTACACTGCACCACGAGCACATGGGACACCGGCTGCACCACTACCTGCAGGTGAGATACGCTACACACACACACTACACACACACTACACACACTACACACACACTACACACACTACACACACACTACACACACACTACACACACACTACACACACTACACACACTACACTGCACCACGAGCACATGGGACACCGGCTGCACCACTACCTGCAGGTGAGATACGCTACACACACACACTACACACACACTACACACACACTACACACACTACACACACACTACACACACACTACACACACACTACACACACACTACACACACACTACACACACTACACTGCACCACGAGCACATGGGACACCGGCTGCACCACTACCTGCAGGTGAGATACGCTACACCACAGGTGTCAAACTCAAGGCCCGCGGGCCAGATGCGGCCCGCCACGTTTTTTCATATGGCCCGCGAGAGCTTTAAAGGGATAATCCGGAGTGAAATGCACTTTAGATCAATTTTTCGGACTATTGGGAGTAAATACGTTGAGTTGACACCAAAATCATGTCATTCGGATGTATTTTGAGAAAGTTCCAGAGTTGAGAAACCATTGGGCTGATGTGGCCCTCGGTGAAAATGAGTTTGACACCCCTGCGCTACACACACACTACACACACTACACTGCACCACGAGCACATGGGACACCGGCTGCACCACTACCTGCAGGTGAGGTACACTACACACACACTACACACACACACTACACACACACACACACACACACACACACACACTACACACACTACACACACACACTACACACACACTACACACACTACACACACACTACACACACACTACACAAACATTACACATACACTACACACACTACACACAAACACACTACACACACACTACACATGGACAGGCCGTCCGCGCTGCACCACGAGCACATGGGACACCGGCTGCACCACTACCTGCAGGTGAGATACGCTACACACACTACACACACTACACACACACTACACACACACTACACACACACTACACACACACTACACACACTACACACACACTACACACACTACACTGCACCACGAGCACATGGGGCACCGGCTGCACCACTACCTGCAGGTGAGATACGCTACACACGCACTACACACACACTACACATGCACTACACACACACTACACATGCACTACACACACACTAGAGCAGAGGTGCACAAACAGACACAGTCATACATTACAGGAGAGCTCTACAGAAGAGGTCTGCAGAGGGACGCAGAGGTGCACTAAACCGCTGGCCCCCGCTACTTACAGTGCTGGGCCTGGTGATCCGTCAGAGGGCCCTCTTGGCACTAGCAGGCTGCCATTTAGCACCACCATAATGCCTCCCTTATAATGAACTGACAACGTGCGCAGGTGTCACAGAGTGTGTGAGCGTCTGACACTCATAATGTGTGCACTTGGCCCTGATGACCTCAGAGTACACACATTACAGGCGCTGGGGTCTCAGAGTACACACATTACAGGTGCTGGGGCCTCAGAGTACACACATTACAGGCGCTGGGGTCTCAGAGTACACACATTACAGGTGCTGGGGCCTCAGAGTACACACATTACAGGCGCTGGGGTCTCAGAGTACACACATTACAGGTGCTGGGGCCTCAGAGTACACACATTACAGGCGCTGGGGCCTCAGAGTACACACATTACAGGCGCTGGGGTCTCAGAGTACACACATTACAGGCGCTGGGGCCTCAGAGTACACACATTACAGGCGCTGGGGTCTCAGAGTACACACATTACTGAGGGAAGCAGGCGCTGGTCAGATTGCTAAAGGAAGCAGGCGCTGGTCAGATTGGTCAGATTACACTTCACAAGAGTATTCTAGGAGCTCCCCAAAACATCTACTGGTATCTACGGCAACGTGAGACAGGTCATTTATTTAGCTTAATGCATTTTTTTGCATTTGTACATAATGCATTTTTCAATACGCTAACACATTATCCTTAACATTTCCTTTCATACATATTTCATTATTTGTTATGAATTTATTTCATTATTAATATGTCTATTTAGCTTGATCTTTCGTCTCTTCCAATCGTCATTACCGGTTCCTGTTCCTCTTAGGACCATAAAGAATGCCCTGCGGAAACAAACACGCTTGAGCATTTGGCAACGCAATCAGAGTCCATTTCTCTCATCATAAAATGGGCAGCACAGTGTTTGACATGGTGGTTGTAGTGTAGTCATAGTTGTTGTTGTCACATGCGTGGTGGTTGTACAAATACAAATGCAAATACAAATTCAATACATGTATATATACAGTATATATACAGTATATATATGAGAGAGAGAAAGAGAGAGACAGACAGACACACATGGCAAGGAGTTTCATCAACTACTCAACTCTACTTGTCTGTGCTGTAGGCATTGAACTAGACGTATAGTCCAGTCTTGTATCTAGTCCATGTATAGATGGTAGGCGTCTTACTAAAACTTACTAATAACTAATAAAAGAAATCTTAGTTTATCCTTCTGAATCCCTCAGTAGCCTAACTAAATTGGGTTAACATCACTTATGTCATTGTGTTTTGTGATGAAACAAATCAGTTTTATTTGTTCCAGACGGTTATAATGAAGTATTTACTTTTGGGCGCTCATCTCACACATTAGCATGTGATTAAAGGAAAGGCCAGGCCACAGTGTCTCTGTCTGTGCTGATTAGCAGAGAGTAGCGTAGCTGCAACTACTGTAGTGCGTTTGGACTGTTGAACATGAACATGGACAAATCCATCACAATAACTCACACTGGACTGGACACGGACAACACTGATATCACACTTACATTTGACATCATATTTAACCTTATGAAGAACTCTGAGGCCGCATGCAGCGGACGTTAAAGAGGAACTATGCAGGATTTGCGATTTCATCTCTGGTTTCGGTTTCGTTTTTCGTTTTCGCTTGTTTTATGCTTGCATTTTCTCTGCAGAGCTTCCCCGACAGCTTTAGCGTGTATATTTATACATGTATAGGCTATATTTAAATATATAAATTGCAAGCGTGGTTCTTCGTCTCAGACTTCCAGATGTAAACAAGGAGCGATCGTCTCCTGCAGAAAGTTGCATAGGGTCTCTTTAAGGTGACCAAAACCGGGGACATAATCCCAAAAATGACATTTTCAGTTTGACTTTCAATCTGATTGAAATACAGACAAGTATTACTGGGACATAAGCAGTTTTTCTGTATTTAAACGGGGACAAGCAACCAAAAACGGGGACTGTCCCCTGAAACCGGGGATGTCTGGTCACCCTAGGCTAGGGTATGTTGCTGTACTATTTATCTGAGTGCTGGCACTACTTGTATGTTGAGTATTGCTATGCATAAACACTGAGATGTGTTTTATAGGTTAACCCACCTTTGCCTTTAGCATGAATAACACTAGAGCCTCAGAACCCAAGAGGCTTCACCGTCGTGCTTTGTCTAGATTCACTTCTATATGTCTGTGCTATTCCTGGGTGTTGGTTTACTGTACATGAATACCAATACAGAATAATGTTTCTCCTTATTAATGAAAGCTGTCTGGTCTCCTAATTAGTCTAGTTTCCTTGCAAGGGCTTTACGGCTGTATGCAGAGGCCTGGGAACTCTGCTGCCTCTAATCACAAGCAGTTAGCCCAAATCAAACAAGCTCGCTATGCAAATCGTTTGCCATAAAACAAGACGATAGAAGCAATTCTGCAGATTATTTGGTTGGGTATGGGGTTATGATCAAGATAAAGATGGTCTGATTGCCATTTCAACATGCAGTATTTGGATGGGGATTTGGTTTGGTGGGCTCAAACAAGATCAGAAGACCGAGAAGAACACAAGAAAAAAGACTAGACCAAGGCAACTCGAATACAACAAGGAAAACACAAGTACACCATGTTTACATCACTAAATTAAGAATTACGGTGAAAGAAAAGAATCATGGTGGCTGACTTAATTTTGTTTGCCTGTTCCAGATGTTGATATTTACTTACTAAGGCTACGGAATGCTGCTGTGGTTTTCATATGATTGGTTGTCTGTGGAGTGGTTACAATTGATTGGCTATGGCGTCGTTGTGATGTTAATAGACCTCTTGTTGTCCCATGACTGTGAAATGGGACCACAATCCATAATAAACCGATCCACCTGAGCTTTGAAAGGTCTATAGTGAGACAAGCCATAATCGTTTCTTCAGCATTTCATGAACGTGATTCTTGTTTCCCCCCTGAGAAGATATACTTGGTCCCAGTGGGCTTTTGCAAGGCAGGGAAATGGCTTTTTCATGGTTTATTGTCTCCATTTCACAGTGATGTGAGAATGAAGACAACGCTGTCTATAGGTCACCTGCTGATTAATTGTTGCAACCATTCATCCATCCCTCTATCTATCAATTCATTCAAGCATTCATCCATCCACCCACCTATCTATTCATTCATTCATTCATTCATTCATTCATTCATTCATTCATTCATCCATCCATCCATCCATCCATCCACCCATTCATCCACCCATCTATTCATTCATTCATTCATTCATTCATCCATCCCTCTATCTATTCATTCATTCATTCATTCATTCATGCATTCATCCATCCATCTATTCATCCACCTATCCATTCATTCAGTCATGTATCCATCCATTCATCCACCATCATGTATCTGTAGTAGAAATATTTCATGATTTGCTTTAGACATGACCATCAGCCTTTGATCACGCCAAACCTTGGCAACCAAATACCCATGTGACCTTTTGATCATTTTGTTGATGATGCAACTGCCCTTGTGACCTTGTGACTGACCATTGTTGATGAGGCCTTTCCTCTTGATTGTGTCGAGAGGAGGCAGAGAGAACACACAGCGTGGGAGGATCAGTAGGCCATCGCCCGGCCTAAGTGATGTGCCGACGCTGAGTCTCCGGCCGTAGTCTTGGAACTGTTGTTAGCTAATAAATGTCTTACCATGTTTTCCAAACTCTTAAACTGCCTTTGTCTGCTTGAATTGAATTTTTCATACTTCATATCCATTCATCCATTCATTCATTTATCCATTCATCATTCATTCATTGTTATGGCACTGCCTTTGTTGTGTTCTTTCCTCTCCTGCCTGCATTGCAGGGGTGGAGCCTAGTGGACAGGTGTGCCTCGCTTGCCCTAATTATGCGGCAGGGACGTAAAAGGGCTACCTGGTAGCTGGACAGTGTTCCTCCTCACCACCCCAGAATGCTCTGCACCTTTGCTGTGCTTTACACACCACACTGCATTCATTCAGACTTGTTTCTTACCTTATAACTTATGACTATTCTGACCTTTTCTCTCTTTATTATTTACATTAAGAAATAACGTTTCATTTTGATGTTATCCTTGCGTGGTCATTCTTTATATTGCCGAGCCATACCAGCATGGTTTGGTAATAACATCCACTCATCCATTCATTGGTGTTTGGGACAGGACAGTAGAAAGGTAACATAATTCATCCATCCATTCATTGGTGTTTGAGAACACGACGTCTACGCCACTACTTCCTGTATGACTGACGTTTGGGTTCTTCTTCTGTCCCTGCATAACTGATGTTTGGGTTCCACTCCCTCCCTGTATGGCTGATGTTTGGGTTCTTCTTCTGTCCCTGGATAACTTCTGTCCCTGGATAACTGATGTTTGGGTTCCACTACCTCCCTGTATGGCTGATGTTTGGGTTCCACTACCTCCCTGTATGGCTGATGTTTGGGTTCCACTACCTCCCTGTATGGCTGATGTTTGGGTTCTTCTGTCGTGGTGGTGGTGGGGCACAGGTTCCCGGGGACGAGTGGAGGGGTTACCCTGGCGATGACGAGATTCCGTGCCGGCGGATGCGGAGCAGCAGCTACGTGAAGGCCATGGGAGACGAGGAGAGCGCCGGCGAGTCCGACCCCAGCCCCAAGAGCTCCCCCACCAAGGCGGTCCGCCCCGACGCCCTCGTCCTCAAGTCGGCCATTCAGAGACCACACCTAGAACCCCAAAGGTACCTGAGCATGCAGAGACCACACCTAGAACCCCAAAGGTACCTGTGCATACAGAGACCACACCTAGAACCCCAAAGGTACCAGTGCATACAGAGACCACACCTAGAACCCCAAAGGTACCAGTGCATACAGAGACCACACCTAGAACCCCAAAGGTACCTGTGCATGCAGAGACCACACCTAGAACCCCAAAGGTACCTGTTCATACAGAGACCACACCTAGAACCCCAAAGGTACCTGGGCATGCAGAGACCACACCTAGAACCCCAAAGGTACCTGTGCATACAGAGACCAGACCTAGAACCCCAAAGGTACCTGGGCATGCAGAGACCACACCTAGAACCCAAAGGTACCAGTGCATACAGATACCACACCTAGAACCCCAAAGGTACCTGTGCATACAGAGACCACACCTAGAACCCCAAAGGTACCTGTGCATACAGAGTCCACACCTAGAACCCAAAGGAACCTGTGCATGCAGAGAACACATCTAGAGCACCATAGGCACCTGTGTATACAGAAAGCACACCTAGAACCCCAAAGTTGAGCTGTACAATTTGATTCACTGTTCTACAACCGCTTTATAACACATGATGACATGTTGTAATGTCTTGTGCCATGTGGGTCATACCAAGAGCACACAGACACACGGGCCCATGATGGCACCTGTACAGTTTGGTTCTCTGTTTCACAGCCCCATCCTGGCACAAACGATGAGAGGAGCAATGCCGCTCACACACACACACACACACACACACACACACACACGCTTGCAGCTGACACACACACACTCACATGCACAGGGAGAGAGAGAGAGAAAGAGCAGAGAGCTTCTCTTTTCTCTGAAGCTGGTCTCTCCTGACATGCTGCCTTCCTAGTGCCACAGAGCACACAGCCCCTTTCAGTGTCACCTCTCATCTACACACTCCTCTATCCTTTGTTCCTCCCCTCCTCTCTTCTCCTCTCCCCTCTTCTCCTCTCCCCTCTCCTCTCCTCTCATTTCCTCTCTTCTCCTCTAGCCTCTCATCTCCTCTCCTCTCCTCTCCTCTACTCTCCTCTCTCCTCTCCTCTCCTCTCCTCTCCTCTCCTCTCTCCTCTCCTCTCTCCTCTCCACTTAGCATAGACCACAGGTCCTCAGTGTTTTTCAGGCCAAGGACCCATTCATCCACTATTGCACATCTTATAAAATGATATTGCTTATTAAACCCGGCCAACTGTGATGTGTAGGGCATGAAGTATGGGTCATTCCACATCAGCTCTAACAGCCTTGCTCATAGATATTTTGCTAATGTTTTGGCCCATTTTTGTGATATGGAATAACCCGTACACAGTCCTAATATTACTACATGACACATTGCAGTACGTCTTTTTGGAAGCGAAACAAGTTTGGTATAAAATGTGCTGCAGAAATATGTTCTTATTCTGTGTTGAAGCTGTGTTCAGAGATTAGAGTTTAAAAAGATTGAAATTGAACAACAGCATTTTAATTGAGTTGATGCTACAGTACATTAATTCTATAATCTCCCATTGCTGTTGTAGCTGGTCACTTGTCATGTCTTTCCGTCCCCCGTCCCCCCCACACACACACACATGCAGACCTCTCATAACTGCCCCCAGTGCTGTGCAAGACTACAGAATGACTTCCATTTCCAGCACAGTCCCTCACAACCTCCCCTCCCACCTGCAGACCTGCCGCTGATTCCTCCCACACCCCAGTGTCATCAGCGCCGCTAGAGTGTGCTTAAGCGGCTCAGACAGGACTTGATTCCAGCCCGCTGCAGGTCTCTGCACGGTGCTCTGGATAAAAGCATCCACTAGACACCTGCCATCTAGGCTTACCTTTAGTGAGCGTCCTCCCTCTCCAGGCCTCTACCACTGCCTCTCTTGTGACCAGTCTGCCTCTACCACTGCCTCTATCCAGTCTGCCTCTACCACTACCTCTATTGTGTCTAGTCTGCCTCTACCACTGCCTATTGTGTCCATTCTGCCTCTACCACTGCCTCTCTTGTGCCCAGTCTGCCTCTACCACTGCCTCTCTTGTGTCCAGTCTGCCTCTACCACTGCCTCTATCCAGTCTGCCTCTACCACTGCCTCTCTTGTGTCTAGTCTGCCTCTACCACTGCCTCTCTTGTGTCCAGTCTGAGATGCGGATCACAATTACCAGTGGAGGTTCCTTGTAGTAACGGTTCATTTATTTTCTTTTCAAATTAGTATATAACATCACTAACCAACAATATAAAACTTTGTTTGAATTAATCACGTGCTCATGGTCTGACACATAATGTTACACTTTATACTTAATGAAGTTATTATGGTTTCAGCATTGCGTTTCACTTAATCAAGTTATTATGGTTTCAGCATTGCGTTACACATAATCAGGTTATTATGGTTTCAGCATTGCGTTTCACTTAATCAGGTTATCATGGTTTCAGCATTGCGTTACACTTGTCACTGCTGCTTTGGTATTCTCAGTGTGATGGCCACTTTACCCTCTCTCTCCATCACCCCTCTCTCTCTCCTCCATCACCCCTCCCTCTCTCTCTCCTCACCCCTCCCTCTCTCTCCTCCATCACCCCTCCCTCTCTCTCCTCCTCTCCTCCTCACCCCTCCCTCTCTCTCTCCTCACCCCTCCCTCTCTCTCCTCCATCACCCCTCCCTCTCTCCTCCTCACCCCTCCCTCTCTCTCTCCATCACCCCTCCCTCTCTCTCTCCATCAACCCCTCCCTCTCTCCTCCTCACCCTTCTTCCTCTCCTCCCACTCTCACTTCGTCAACCCCTCCCTCTCTCTCTCCATCAACCCCTCCCTATCTCACTACATCAACCTCTCCCTCTCTCTCTCCATCACCCCTCCCTCTCTCTCCTCCTCTCCTTCTCACCCTCCCTCTCTTACTTCATCAACCCCTCCCTCTCTCTTTTTGTCACCCCTTACTCTCTCACTTCAACACCCCTCCTTCTCTTTCTTCATCATTCCTCCCTCTCTCACTCCCTCTCTCCCTCTCACTTTATCACCCCTCTCTCCCTCTCTCTCCCTCTCTCTCCCTCCCTCTCTCCCTCTCACTTTATCACCCCTCCCTCTCTCTTTCTCTCTCTCTCCCTCTCCCTCTCTCTCACTCCCTCTCTCCCTCTCACTTTATCACCTCTCCCCCTCTCTCCCTCCCTCTCACTTTATCACCCCTCCCTCTCTCTTTCTCTCTCTCTCCCTCTCTCTTTCTCTCTCCCTCCCTCTCTCTCTCCCTCTCTCCCTCTCACTTTATCACCCCTCTCTCCCTCTCTCCCTCTCACTTCATCACCCCTCTCCCTCTCTCTCCCTCTCTCTCCCTCTCTCTCTCTCCCCCTCTCTCCGTCCCCAGTCAGGGTTATCACCTGCAGACGTCTCGTGACATGCGCCCCCTCCCCAACGTGAGCCTGGACCCCCCCAGCGCGTACCACCCGCCCCCCTACCGCTCACGCAACCAGAGCTACATGCGGGCAGTCAGCACCCTGAGCCAGGCCAGCTGCGTCAGCCAGGTGAGTCCACACTAGTCCACACCAGTCCACACTAGTCCACAACACACACACACACACACACACACACACACACAGACACTATACAGCCCCCCCCCACACACACACACACACACACTATACAGTCTCTCCCCCCACCCACATACAACACATACACACACAGTCTTTCTCATTCCCACACACACACACACACACTATACAGCCCCCCCCCCCACACACTCACTATACAGTCTCTCCCCAGACCCACACACAACACATACACACACAGTCTTTCTCTTTCCCCCACACACACACAAACACACACACACTATACAGCCCCCCAATAGAGACCCCCCAACACACACACACTCTCCGCCTGTTTTGAGTTGAAGTATAAACTAGTGCATTCACAGCAGGACTGGAATGCTTATTGGCTGACAAGTCTACAATGGGATTATCCTAGTTTGGAAGGGGAAAAGTGGGTTTATTGGGTTTGAAACGTCGACAGTAGGCTTATTTGCTTTCAGGAGTACAGAGTAGGTTTCGTAGACTCTCACACAAGAGCAGTGGATATCTTTCATGCATTACATGATGTAAGTAGTTCATTTCTCACTTTTCTTCAGAGAAGCTTACTTGTACTGTATGTCTTTTCAGATAATGTAAAATCCACCAGTTCAGTGTAATGCCTGTAGACACTAATGTCTAGCTGTGTAATCATGGTTGCTTTCAATCACAAGATTCTGTTCTGGAAGTGTCAGATTCAAGGTTCTACCTGTCGACGTTAGAAGTCAAGGTTCCAGCAGGCAATTGCACCAGCAGAGTTTAAGTTTGATAGAACGTTTGCATGTAACGTGTGTTTTAAAACATTATGCTGAAACGTAGTCGTTTTAAAATAGTGCTGCGTTCTTTTGCGGTTCCATCACTGCTAGTTAAGGTACATCTAAGTTAGTTAATAGTGTCGCACAGAGTGCTGTATTTTTACCATGGACAACCCATCAATATAGACTGATGACGGAAACTCCATCTCAGTAACTCCATTCTCTACGCTTTATTGTGTGAAATATATAATAACGTGTGAAGAAGATTGCTAATATGTGTGCAGAATGCCCAGATGCTGTTCAATTGATTCAAATGTGGAATAGAATGTAACTCCAACATCGTTAAATGTAACCTTCCAATCAACTGAGACTGAGATAACAAATCATATATTTACTTATTTAAGTTACAACAACACCTTGTCAACACCTTGCGCTCTGCTGGTGCAATCGGCTTCGGATGTGGGATAACGGTTGTGCTCAGATGAGAGGTTTTAGCTGTGGTTTGTTTGGCTGTTGCCTATACTCTTATGGTTTAAACTATATGATAAAGGAGATGTAGTGTAGGCATGAGAATTGCTCCCTGTCTTGTGATTAGTGGATGGGTGGGGGACTCCTCAGGGATAGGCAGCATGTCTAGGAGAGAGCAAACATCCCATGCTGTTTTATCTGGTCCGCACCTCAGTGAAACTGTCTCTGTTCATTCTCTTCTCTCTCTATTCATGTTTCTGTGTGCTGAAGTCTATTGATGTGTCTGATTCTAATTCACGAGACACCGTTTGCAGGTTTCCTCGCTCTGACAAGGTGAGACGTTTGCCTGTGTTGTTGTCGTCTGCGTGCTAACCTTCCTTCCATATTCATCACCGCATAAAGGGGAAGAATCAGAATGAGAGAGAGAGTGGACGAGGAAAAACTAAGGACTGCTATTCCTGTTTTTGTCTCTCAGGTGAGTGAGACTGAGGTCAATGGCCAGTTTGAGTCAGTTTGCGAGTCCGTTTTTAGCGAACTAGAGAGCCAGGCCATGGGTGCGCTGGATTTGCCCGGCTCCTTTCGCACGCGGAGCCACAGTTACCTGCGTGCGATACAGGCTGGGTATTCCCAAGACGACGACTGCTTGCCTTCCGTGACATCCTCCACTGTCACGTCGACTCTCAGATCCACAACAGGTAACCACGCCAACGCTGGGCCGCGGTGCCCTTCGCTACTTGCCACCACCACCATGTCCGAAAAACTCCCCCCCCCACCCCCCTCCCCTCTCCTCCCCTTCCCCCCAACTCTCTTCCCGAGAGAGAGAGAGTGTGAGTCAGCCTGCCAGCCAGCCAGCAGTGAGGTGCGGTAGTCACACGTGCTCACTCTTGTGCCGTGCTGAGCTGCGCTGTGCTGTGCTGCCTCCCCCCCCCCCCACCCACCCACCCCCCCCTCCTCCCAAACACATCTGCAGAGGGAGACCTGTTGCCTGCCATCCGGATGCCTGCCTACCATCAGTGGATAGATATCTCTGTCGGCTCCTGTCCCTGTCGTCATATGTCTGTTTTCTTCTGGTGCTCTGTGTGTTGGGGGGGGGGGGGGGGGTGTTGGAGGTGGTGTGGGGGGTGGAGGTGGTGGCTGGTGGTTGTGAAGGGGGGGGAGGGTTCTGCTTGCCAGTACTTGTGCACGATCCATATGCATCATTCTTTACGGTTCCCTGCTTGGTGTTGTGTGCGGGGGGGGGGGGGGGGTTGGGGTGGGGATGTGGGGGTGGGAAAGGGGTCTTGTCAATAATAACAACAACAACAACAACAACAACAACAGCAGCAACAAAAACAGTGTGTGACCTCACACGCCCAAAATGCACCAGAGTCACAGAGCACCTAGCATGCAGTAGCTACATCCCACTTCCTGGTCACAGCATGAAATGTGGAACGTGTGTTGCAGCTTTGAGCGTGTTTATAAAGGAACGTGTTATAAGGGAACAAGCACCACCTAGATCACCAGAAGCACCATCACAACAAGCACCACCTAGATCACAACAAGCACCACCTAGATCACCAGAAGCACCATCACAACAAGCACCACTACAACCCAGCATCAACTAGATCACAATATGCACCACTACAACCCAGCATCAACTAGATCACAATATGCACCACTACAACACAGCAGCACCTACTGTAGATCACCATAAGCACCACTACAACCCAACACCACCTAGATCAGCAGAAGCACCATCACAACAAGCACCACCTAGATCACCAGAAGCACCATCACAACAAGCACCACCTAGATCACAACAAGCACCACTACAACAAGCACCACCTAGATCACAGCAAGCACCACCACAACACTACAGCAAAGCATCGCTATCCTACAGCACAACCTAGATCACATCAGGGACTATAACAAAGCATCACTATCCTACAGCACAACCTAGATCACATCAGGGACTACAGCAAAGCATCACTATCTTACAGCACAATCTAGATCACATCAGGGACTACAACAAAGCATCGCTATCCTACAGCACAACCTAGATCACACCAGGGACTAGCAAGCATCACTACAGCACAAGCTAGTTCACCTCAGGGACTATAGCAAGCATCACTACAGCACAAGCTAGTTCACCTCAGGGACTATAGCAAGCATCACTACAGCACAAGCTAGTTCACCTCAGGGACTATAGCAAGCATCACTACAGCACAAGCTAGTTCACCTCAGGGACTAGACAGTAACAAAGTATCACTACAGCACAGCACAAGCTAGTTTACAACAAGAATCACTAACACACAGCACAACCTAGATCACAAACCTAGAGACAACTCACAACCTAGAGACAAAAACAAACCATCACTAGCGCACAGCAATGAGCACACAGCACAGTTCAGCTGGTTCACAACAGGGTCTAAAACACACTATCGATGCCACACAAAATACAACATCACTAGAGCACAGCACTAGACTGGCACTTGCAGAGTGCTAAGGCCTTTGCTAAGGCCAAGTGCTGTATCTCACAACGCTAGCAAAGCGTAGCTAAATCCATCAGGCCCTCCCATCAGTTGGAGCCAGGCCCAAGTGTAATGGGCTCTAACTTGGCTCATACTGCACCTTGAAAAGTTACTGTAAAAGCAGTTTTTTTTTTTTTTTTGCATAATCCTGCACACAGTCGGTTAAACAAACAAACCACACCAGAAATATAAACTCCTTTGTGGAGATAATGACAGTTACCAGTTTACAACACAATCTGCGTATAACTCACATCACCTCCCAGTTCTTACTAACACCAGGGACCAGGAAACAACAGCCCAGTCCATGCTGTTATTGCGAATGTGCTCACTGCACCGTTAAGTACCTGGAGACCTCAGACTGCATAACTGAACTAGCACATGCAATTATTCTTTTCTCTTTGACTGTGGGAGCTGGCATACCACACGCTATGAACCAGTTCATTCTACTTCACTAGCAATTAGGATTGAGGGTACAGGCTGAGCCATTACAGTCGATGACATCATTTCACTCTGAAAAAAGTTTTGAGGGGTAAACTATCCGCCTACGAAACAAGCATTTCTGACAGATCTTTATTTATTAAAAAGCTGACATCAGAGGAAGGCAAAAATACACACAAACAACTGACTGACTTGTGCTGTATTGTTTTATTGTGGCGTTTTGAGCCACATTTTTAGTTCTACACACATGCATACAAACACACTCTCTCACTCTCTCTCACACACACACACACACACACACACACACACACACACACACACCACGTACAGAGGCATACTAATGGTCCTGGCTGCACAGAGGAACTGATCTTCATCAGCAGTCTAATGAATGTTTCAGACACTCGAAAAAGTCGGGAAACTATCTTATGGCACCTCAGGCACAACAGCTAAACACATTTGCCATGTTCCACAAAATGTTGATGAATAGAAAGAAAATACTCTAATCTTGTGCAAATGGCAGAGCCCTCTTATGGAGGGGTTTGGTCTTCAGTGATATAAAATATAAACGCAGGACCGAGTATAGACTTGAACAGCACCAGGACATAGCGGCATCAAGACACACAGTGAAAACGGGGAGCAGGCAGTTCTTCCCTAGACGCAACCTGCAGGGATTTTTTTCTGTAATTCCAGAACAGAAAGGGCTCTGTGAATCTGTGTAACTTAGGCCACATTCCAGATAACTCGGAAGGTCAGACTTAAGTTCCGACTTTGTACTTTTGTACCATTGTACCATTTTTGGGAGGTCGTCGGAATTCTTGACTTCCGAGTTTGTCTGGAATGAAATTGGGAGATTCCAACTAGGAAATATCAAATCGAAAGATTACTTTCCCTTGTGCACATACTACCATGTGAACTGATCCAGTGTCATCAGTGCTTTTGGTGTTGTCATACAGACTAAAGCTATGAACCCTATTGAAATACCACTCTTTAACAAGGCCTACCAAAAGGGATTTTGTATCAATTTCATGGCTATTTGGTTTACAAAGTCAGGTTGGACCACAGCTGAACAGAACTGATTTTGGGTTTCTGTCAAGCAAATGTCCTTGTGCATCATTACATTTCCACACTTGATTCGGTCTGCTAGAAAAACAATCCCTCCAGTCACCCCCTGTGACCAGAGAATACCGGAGGATCACGGAGAGCGTTCCAATCCCACAGTCCCGTGTTTTGAGCCCTGTCACCTGGTAGACTGGTCCCCTGAGCCGCTCGTAGACTGCAGGTGTGTAGAGCACCTGACCTGAGGGACATCAACCAGGCCCTGTCCTCGGATGTCACAAGATCAAGGGACTCTTGTGCTCAAAAACGTGAAATCAAACAAACAACAAAAAAAGAGTCAAATTGATTGAGGGAAGAAAGAATACTCAATCATCTTGATTCTTAATAAACATGGGATAACTCAACTTAGGCCCAAAATATTTTGCCTCAAGTACTTTACAGTCATCAATGGGCACCAAAACCCACCTATATTTTGTTTGAGCGCCATTTTTTTTTCCGACCAACCCAAGAGGCCAAGACTAGCTGGTCCTCTTGTAGAGAGCAGGGCTGGGCACGAGCCTTTCTTCAATCCCAGCAGGATAACCAGGGGGGGAGAGAACAGCGGGAGTCCTTTCAGGTGTCTGTCTCAGGTACTTTAATGTCAACACGCATACATATATCTATGTATATGTGTGTTTCTTTCCACTGCCTTCTCATACAGCCACAACTGTGAAAAGACTCATGTAGACGCAATCCTTCTGAGCTCTTTGAGCATGAACTCGACCATGAGGAAAAGATCAAACACCTGCAATCCTGTAGAAAGTAACGAGTGTCAGCCCTGGATTTCAGGAGATTTTTAAAAAAAATCTAATTCGAGAGTACTTAAGCGACTGATAACATCAGGTGGAATCTGTATAAGTTACATACTGCTCAAGAGTGCTAGCACTGTCATTCACTTGCATTCATTTTGGGGCTCTATTAAGTGTATGGAAGTAAGTAACAGTGTGCCAAGTAGCTAGCTGTCTGGAGAATTAGCTAAACTTATTGATATTACATCTGCCTTTATTGGTGATGTTGGCAGCCTTAATGAAGGGCCCAAAATGTTCAAGTATTAATGTCTTTTTCTACATTATGATAACTGTACTAGAACCTCTCTGGATATTTGATAAACCGAAGGATGGAGATTTTGTTGAACGTTTGGTGAAACAGTTCTAGGTTTGTTAGCCTCCTACCTGAAACCCCCCATTTAGCTCTTTCCTCTGGCGAGGTCAAGCCCCGCCCCTTTCTTTCTCTATCTACGGTAATGACCAATCTGCCTTGTGGCACGTGGAGTTGACCTAACCTGTAGGGCCGTGGGATTGCAGCCTTTCCCTGGTAAATCCTTTTACCACCCCACTCTCAAACAACCACCCCCCACCCCTCCAACCTGTAACTCTATGGAAGGCCACTGTGCCTCTTGATAACCAAATAACAGACCTCACAGTGTTCAATAGGGTTCATAACTATGACGGGAGCCGACGGCTTGTGATTTTGCCATTGCCTTTTCATCTTCTCTCGCACCCAAAACAAACTGAGCTGCTCTGGCGCTCCTAATAACTGCACAAATGCAGCTGGAGTGTGTTTCGGTAACACAGTCATCGCCTTGACTCCGTCTTGGTGCCGTTGAGAGTGAAGAGAATAAGACTGAGGAGGATTGGGGCTGCATGATAGAGACTCTCATTCAGTGAAAAGATGAAAAGACATTGGACTGTTGATGTCGTGCGTGAGAAGGCAGTGTGAAAAAACACCTCATGAAACCAGAAGTGTGTGAGTTAAACATCTAGCCACAGACCCTACTTAATTAGCGGACGCTGTCCAAGTGAACTTCATTTTGCCGTGGGGCAGGGTAGTGATGCCAAAAACCTTAAAGCAGAGATTCCCTAGAACTATTACACCAAGGAACACCCAAAGGACAGCAGTAGGCAGCATCATCTCTGGACTGGCAGAAGACTACTGTACACTATCTGACTGGGTGATTAATGCAGACATGCTGGGCAATCACTACACCACCAGAGACCAAGAGACCAGCAGAAGTGTGTGGACTATAAGTGCACTTTCCTAAGACCAGGGGAGCACTGTTATCCAGGAACCAGCACATGCGGCCAGCCTTCAGAAAGACTGAACTTCTATGGCGTTGCAACATACTGCGCCCCAAGACCAGTAGACCCCCACCTTTGTTGAGGTGTCCAGGCCAAAAGACTGTAGATGTTATGTACACAGGAGACTGGTTCACTATTCTCGCCGAGTATAGCTGACATAGGACCATAGTAAGCCATTATGCAAAGATCATGGAGTCATCTTGAGACTAGACTGTACAGATGTTGAGACCATCAAAATCTCCGCCCTGTACCCATCTGAAAATGATGCAGAAATCGGAGACCAAGTCTTATAAACCTAGCACATAGCCTCCCTGAGATGAGCACACCTCCTTCTTGAGTCCATCAGAATACTATTTCATGACCAGTCTACTCAAGAGGACTACCATCCAATGACCAAAAGTCTGTGCTGTTACCACAAGAAGAGACCAAACCCAACAGTCTGTCCAGTGTAGACTAGCAGGCCACTACCCCAAGACTAGCAGGCCACTACCCCAAGACTAGCAGGACACTACCCCAAGACTAGCAGGCCACTACCCCAAGACTAGCAACACCAGCATCCTGAGGTCATCCATGACTCGTGGTGAGACCAGGGAACTGTCATGATCCTTTCTACCCAACAGATGTGTACATGTTCAATAGCGAGACAAGGATGCAGTAGCAGAGACCAGCAGAGCAGATGCGGGCATGAAAAAAATCTAAATAGCAATAATGTAATCCTAGTCAGTTTATGTTCTTCGGATGGGAAAGTAGATATAAATAGTAACAATGTAATTCAGTTTATGTTCTTCGGATGAGAAAGTAGATGATGAGACATTGCAATTTCACATTTTCATTTGCTAAACCCTCCTAATTTAGTAAGTTTCACTTGATCGCACCCTTGCAAGTTTAGCATTTGAGATGTCCTGTTAGGATCTGACTGGTCTGTTTAACTCACACACTTTTAGGGGGTTCTGTTGAGGCTCGTGCCTGTGTTGACACCTGATTCCCGTTGCGCTCTTTCCTGTCTGTGTTCTCCCCCTTCCTGTTTCCTGTGTGCACCTACTGCTTCCTGTGTCCACGCTCACGTTTGTGTCCCCAGAGGGCTACGACGGCCTGGACGCCGCGTCCTTGCTGAACGAGGACATCATCGAGGACGACGACGCGGCCAGCTCGTCGGCCTATCAGGAGCTGGAGACCCTGGAGCGCGAGCACGCCGCACGCAGCCAGCACAGCACCAGCTCCACGGTCACCGCCATCTCCGTCCCGCCGACGTCCCCCCGCGGCTACCGCGTGCCGCTCCCGCCTCGCCCGCCCCCCACGGAGCCCCCGGCCGCGCCACAAGCCCTGCAGGCCTTCAAGGAGTCGGCGGGCGTGCTGGCGGCGTTCAACATGCAGTGGAAGGAGGAGATCTCGGCCATGCGCTACGAGCTGGCCGAGCTGCGCAGAGACGTGTGCGGCGAGCTCAAGACCTTCAACAGCAACTTCTTCAACTTCACGCAGTGCTACAACATGTGGACCATGTGCCGCGAGGCGGCGGACGGGGGAGGGAGCGGGAGCGGGACGGGGGGCGGGAGGAGCGGAGGAGGAGGAGGAGGAGGAGGAGGAGGAGGGGCGGGGGCGGGCGGCCCCGGGGAGCGCGTTTCCGTGGGAACGCAGGCGAACGCGGCGCCCGTGCGGCAGGACACGGTGGACGCCTCGGTGATGTGCCAGCCCGAGCCGTCGGTGCTGTGCCAGCCGGAACCGACCGCCTTCAGCATCCTGGACCTGATGCGGCCGCCGCTCATCACCATCCCGCCCGAGCCCGCCGTGCCCGAGCTCACCGTCACCTC
Organism: Sardina pilchardus; assembly: GCF_963854185.1. Classification (NCBI taxonomy): domain Eukaryota; kingdom Metazoa; phylum Chordata; class Actinopteri; order Clupeiformes; family Clupeidae; genus Sardina; species Sardina pilchardus. The sequence goes on from NC_085005.1 coordinate 31,275,182, forward strand.
CGCCAGCCCCACCTCCGCCAGCCCCGCCAGCTCGCGCACCTCCGAGGACTCCACCTGGGACCCGCCCAAGAAGCAGCGCCAGCAGCACCACCACCACCACCACCACCACCGCCCCGAACGCCACGACGGCCGCAGGAGCACCAGCCTCGAGCTCTGGAGCCGGAAGTACCCCAGCGGGCCCATGGCCTACCTGTCCCTCTCGTTCTAGTGGGGATGAGCGGGCCCATGGCCTACCTGTCCCTCTCGTTCTAGTGGGGATGAGCGGGCCCGTGGCCTACCTGTCCCTCTCGTTCTAGTGGGGATGAGCGGGCCCGTGGCCTACCTGTCCCTCTCGTTCTAGTGGGGATGAGCCAGCAGTCCGCTGACCAGCGCCCTCTAGTGGGGGAGAGCCAGCAGCCAATCAGAGACCAGCGGCCTGCCTGTCTCGCCGGCGTTCTAACAGAGAGAGGAGATCAGCGGTTCCACGAGCCACCTGTCTCTCTCTCTCTCTCTCGGAACTGGCAGCCTCGAGCACCCAGCTGTTCTGTTCTCTGATAGAGGAATCAGCTGACTGATGGCCTACTGGCTGCTTCGGTTCTAAGAGCTGGTTCTGATATCTGTGGGCACTGGCCTTAGTGCTCAGCCTGATAGTCTCCTCATGATTGTGTCTTACAGTGACTCAGCACAGTGCACACACACACACACACACACACACACACACACACACACACACACAAATACCCTCAACACAGTGCAGCCTGTGCTTGTGAGGAAACTCACACAAGATACACACACACACACACACACACACACACACAAACCTGCACACCTTAGCACAGTAATGCCATACCTGTCTCAAGCAACACACACATACTATAGTCACTAACCAAAAGACACTTGCCCACACCAACCAGGAACGCAACACCTGCCACACACACATTCACCTTGCACAAAACTGACTCTGCAACCAGACCACAACCCATATGTATGCACACACACACACACACACACACACACACAAAACTAACTCTGCAACCAGACCACAGCCCCTACGTATGCACACACACACACACACACACAGACCTACCACAGTGACATCAAAATAACATATCTCCTAACTGCATAGACATACAGCCACACACAACACACATATACACCTAGCACAGAATAGCCAACCCTACCCCAGCGCACACACACACACACACACACACACACACACACACCCCTCCCACAGCGTGTGCATTCGAGGTGAAAGGTGTGTTCTGGGTCGGGGTGACCCAAAGCGGACTCAAGCTGAGCAGGGAGCCACATGTTGTTTGTTTATGCATTTAATTTGTGCATGTCTTTAATCTGATATTTTTCAAAAATATCTCTCTCTATATACATACATAGAAATATATATATTTCCACAGAATGTGTAAAACGATGTCACTGATATAATTTTTTGACAAATTGCGTAAATCAAGTCCCAAAAAGCTTCAATCATTAGTGGCAGATAGTTGTCTTATCTCCCAATGCCACACTGGCACAACTCAGAAAGTTTGAGATCGTCCTGTCAAAAATCACTGTGTTTACTTGGTGGAATATGGACCAGTGTCTAATATTTATGGAAACGCTCTTTATTATGTTCTGTTTACAAATCATGCCACAGGTATGTGTGTAGTGACATTTCCCTGAAGTGATCCATCAGAGAGGGTGCCCTCTGCTGGCCACAGAGTATATTCTTCAGGCAAGGGACAGAACCCAGACAGCTGGCAGAACTAATGAGCCAATCAGATCAGTTCAAGAAGTGACGTCGGACCAATCCAAAGACAAGCCTGTTGGTCAAGAGGAGTTAAATCTCTTGGCTTGATTCAGATAGTCAATCCTATCATCTTTCCCCTACACTTTTCCTTGACTTTGGGTCATGTTATCACATGCAGAGGTGGACATTGATACTGCCCAGGGTCATATTTATCACATGCAGAGGTAGACATTGATACTGCCCTGGGTCATATTTATCACATGCAGAGGTAAACATTGATACTGCCCTGGCTCATGTTTGTCATTTGTTCCTGGCGCACTGACTTGTAAGGCTCCACTATTTTCTTCCTTTTGTGAAGGAGACACCCATGTACCCTTTGCTAGGGGCTTCGAAAGGAAGCACTGAAAAATGTAGAGACTTCGACCAGGTATCATCATGGCGGTCATTTAGATAATTCTGGGTCTTATCAAAGCCGCCATTTAGATAATTCTATTGAGAACTATCCTAAAGACTATCTGAAACCAGCTCTTGCCTCATGTCTAATGTCTAATGAAACAGGAGATGAGTGCTTTACAGGTGTTTGTTAGGGCTACTGACAAGTCATTCCTTATCAGATAAGATGTCCATTGAGTTGCTGTTTTAAGAAACAAAGCTCATTTGTTTACGCCCACTTATCAAGAAAACAAGATGTCACCCTTATCTTCTTATCTTAACATGTCTATGTAAGAGAGCAATCATACTGTAGATGGCAAGGAACAAAACCTTTAGTAAAATTCAGCTGCTATTAATAGTAGAGAAGAACTTCAGAACTTCAGAGCAAAAAATTGACCTGCTTGGGCCCCTTGAAACTAGGATGCCTATGTAGGGAGCAAGGACACAATTATGTAAACAGTACCCAAAAGATGCCCTTCGGAGAGCAAGGACACAAGAGTGTGGTGTTGGACTGACCCTCTGACAGGATACTGGTGTGGGTTGTGGTGGTGAATCGGAGGCTATAGCACGACTGGAGAAGCGAACGATGCTTGGACGATCTCATGAATCAAAATGGCGTCCATGTTTTCCCCAGTTTATATCCCCACTGTGATGCGTTGACAGAGAGAAAGATGGCGAGTGTTTGTGAGCCTTAACTACACATCATTAAAGAGCATTCCAAGACAGGCTTGGATTAGCGGAACAATCTGTGTGAATGTTGAAAACTACTGGCGGATTAGTCATGATGTAAGAGCAGCTTATTTCTGCTTATGCCACTGCTTGGTTGAGTTTCCCTTTGGCATGTGCTCTTTAGGATGTGTAATAAATCTTGAATTTATTACACATAATTTCTTCTTGAATTTCCCCTTGGGGATCAATAAAGTATCTATCTATCTATCTATCTATCATAACCATACTGTAGGTTATTTGCACACATGCTCCAGTTTTTTGGCCGTATCACACTTTTAATTCGCCGAACTTGTGAAGTTTATGTGAGCTGTCACGTTGCACCAGAGCTGTAAAATACAGATGTTCAGAACATAGCAACATTGTAGCATATGACAGAGATGGCCTTCAGCTAGTTTCATGGCTGTATAGGCAAAGCAACATAGTGATTTAGAAAAGCTAAGGTTCATCAGAATCCTGGGACAACGGGAGTGACTTTAGGCCTACTACTAGTAACGGCAGTTTGTCCTGCAAGTTGAGAGATTAGTTGATATGATATGTGGTGGAAAGAAGTAGTTCTACAAACACAACCGTTTTAGCGATTAAAATCTGTAAATTATAACAGCTAATGAACATGCAACGCAACGCAAGTGGCAACAGTGGTACACGCGGGATAATGGACTCCATGGCGTTGGATTCACAGACAGCAGTGCACCTCTGCAGCGCGTTGTGGACGGTTTACCACCTCAAACGTGCGTTTCTTTCTGTGCACCCAGCGCCATATCTTCCATTATCCCTTACAGCTTCCAATCAGCGCTGGCGATTTGAAATGATTCATTCTAAATTTGCAACATACTGTACACACCTACTTTTGTTCTGGCTGTGGCTGTGCGTAAGACATGTCCGAATGTTTGTTTAAAATGTTCCTATGTTCAATTTGCTCACAGGAAAAAGACAGCATTTAGGCCCATCGACTGGGTCTCCAGAGAAGTGTAGCTAGAATGAGCTGTTTCACAAGGCACCATAGAGATGGTAAAATTGATGGTATAATACAGATGGTAAAATTGCCTATTATGTCTACCATCAACATTAGTGTGTGCATGGTAATTGCAATTAGTTACCGGTACAATTCCTTCAAATCTATTAGCTCAAATTTAAAAACCAAAAAGAATATTCCATTCAAAACGTAATACACTGTGTTGTAGCCGCAAATAGCCTTCATCGTAATAGATTCATTCATTCATTCTTCTTCTTCTTCTTCTTCTTCTTCTTCGTCTTCTTCTTCGTGGTAGCATAAGCAACACTCCATCAAAGCCTCAGACATCAGTTCACGCTATGTAGGCTACTATACAGACAGCACCTGTTATGACTAAGAGTATAGCTGAAGGCTAGCCTGTTAGGTAACTAACGTTATTGCAAATGTTTATGGAATGGGCCCTTTCACAGAAAAAAAGCATCCTTCCATCCAGTATCATTCCACCCATAAGCGTCATTCCCATATTGTCAAGTAGGTTGCATGCAGCCGTGTATGGCATTCATACAGCAGCATTTCAGTCAACTTCAGCCTTTTCAGTACGGGCTGAATATGGAGCCATGGTCAGTCGTGGGAACGACAACGCGAGGACAAGAAAAAAGAACGACAAAACTAAACACAGCATGATAGCTGTTGTTGGAGCTTGAGCTTGAGCTTGAGCTTGGTTTGGCTGGGCTTCTCAGTAGCAGGTTTTTCCTCAATGGACAGAGAGCTTAGCATTGTGAGTGGAATGATCAGGAATGGAGAGTGATGAAGATGTTGGGTTGTTCTCTCTGCAGCCTCCCAAAAGCAACTGATTGAATTGTTCACCATGAACTGTTCTCTGAACATAAGTAAGAATAAAGTTCTGATCACCAGAACTATGTTCTAACTCTCAAGAAGGAGTCTACCATTCCAACCTACAGGAGAGAGTTAGTAATTAAATTACATTTGCGCTACTTTTGTACATACAAAGAGGGTTTAATTTCAGTACATATCAAAGAAATATATATATATATATGTATATATATATATATATATAAATCATATATAACACATGATAATAATAATAATAATGCCCACTAAAGATATGTAGATTTTCATCTATTTTATGTATTTTACCAAATTGAACATTCCTGTTTGATGTTAGAAACTGTGACCATAGCAAAACCACTAATGGAGCATACTATGCACAGACTAGGCCCTAGACTGCACATTACAGTACACACACACTGACACACACACAGTCACTCAAACCCATGCCATACACACATTCCACATACTGCAATGTGCCCCATGAAAGCTAGGCTACTGCACACACATAATGTAGCACTACACCGTTGAGCAGGCACGCTAACACCTACTGTAATGGATCTCTGTGCCAGGTTACACCCCTATGTCCACCGTAAGGAGTGGTGTGACATCTAACGAAAGAGAGGAACATATTTTATCTTATTTAAGGTTATTAAGATCAAGATATTTAAGGTTTTCCATTCAGGGCACAGGTTGTACTGTGAACTGCGTTACTATAGCTACTGTAGGCGGGCAGGTCCACTTTCACTTAGAAATGCAGTTTGTTACAATCAGACCTGTTATAAGAGCCAACCACCCACCCACACGATTCAGATGAAGACCAGACCACCCACACACACAGTTCAGATGAAGACCAGACCAGACGCTGTGAAAGGCTGTAGAAGTTGCACGGTGGGCCAACAGCAATTGTCTCAGACCTGACAACATGCAGCTCCTCATATTCACAGATGAAGTCAAGACTGAACCACCATAGTGATATGGCTGTGTGGGACTGTTGGGTTGTTCTGGTATTACCAGTGGTATGGCTCTGTAGAACTGTTGGGTTGTTCTGGTATTACCAGTGGTCTGGCTGTGTAGGACTGCTGGGTTATTCTAGCCTGGAAGAGGGGGTGGCGTTTGTGACTGAGATGGCAGCTGCTAGTCTCGCTAGGGTGTCATGGCAACCATAGGGTATTTAATGCCTTCAAGCTAGAATTTTAGCATCTTATATTTAAAAGAAAGTAATTTCCAATGTTGCACACATTTTGTTTCATGGTGGTTGTCATATGTAACTCCCTGTCCTCTATGTAGGTATATGGAGGAGAGACACCAGAGAACATTAGGGAGGAAAATCATATAGTATAGCCTATGATGATAGTGAATGCTAATCATATATAATGGTGCTCAGTCTCATCTTTCAATGATGCCTCAAACATTCATTCTATGCAAAGCCAGTGTTGTATATCTTTTGTTTGGATGTCATGCAGTTCAGTATTTGGCATGTGCTCATTTGCAGACCGTTATATAGCACCGGTTATATAGACCGTTCTATAGCACTTTGAGATGTATTTGCAGGTATGTTTATATGCTTGTCAGTTTGCCATGTTCAGGTTTCCACATATATTAGTGAGATTGTTATTTGCAGGTGTACTCATATTCCAGCGTCTTTGATGTTAGCATCATATTTAACTATTCATCTTGAGGCTGTTTTAATCAGTTCATTTTCAGTGTCTAGGCCAATCAATGCTAGAGATCTGTGGGAGTCGTTGAGTCCTCGTTGAGCTGGTCAGAATCCTCTGATCACCATTGAGTATGGTAATATAAGGACAGTAAGACAGCGCAGAGACGGGGATTATGGGTTCAGGAATACAACTGCAGTTGCCCTTTATGTGCCAAAATTAATGTTGTGCCCAATTCCACAAGATATACAGTATTGGTCCTTGGATCACTTAAGAATCAATAAAGTAGGCTACACTACTAGCTTTAGTAGACACTACACATTGTTAGCATTATTAGCTAATCTTACACAGACATCAGGGTGTCTGTTTAACCTCTATTGTTAGTTGGTGCTGAGACAGGTGACTGTCAGTTGCCATATAGTTTTTAGTGCAGGCATAAATAGCCATTTCCCTAATGCCAAAGTCTTAAGCACTTGTGCATGTGTGACCAGCATGGAGAGATGGGCGTTAACACGAGTGACAGTTAGAGCAGTTGTTGCAAACCTAGCTTACTGCTACTGAGGCCTTTGGTGTACATTGTAGCCAACACAGTCCCAGGCTAGCGGTGACATCAGGTGACGTTTAGAGTGTTTGCTGCAAACAGGTTTGGTTAGTTTGGTGACAGGACAGGTGATGTTTTCAGTGTAAGTCTAATATGATGTCAGTCAAGACAGGGAATCGGGTTTGAAGTTTATACTGCCTCACTATGTGATAGCTGGCAACATGTTCTTTCCTTTGGTCCATGGATATGGAATCTTTGAAATGTGGTTGAATAGGGAAAAAATACCTGATCTGCATCTCTGGATATCTCATGAATTTAAATCATCTCTTGAATTTAATAGTGAAACCAGATCCTGGGTATTTTTCTGGTGTAGTTGCAAAATAATATTTCCTCACACAGGCTATGCAGGAATATAGGATATAGCTCACTTTTTATTTGAAGCAGGGATCTACTGTAGGATAAGTCCCTTTTTATTTGAAATAGCCTATTGATTGTGATTCAAATGTAAAACACATTCTCAAAAGCATCTGTTGATGTCAGCTATTTGCAGATGTTTTGGTAACTGATGTATCTGTAACATAATTGATGTAAAGCTTTTAGTCATTATTTCATATACATGATGGTAAGTCAGTGACTTTTTTATAGTCACTCTGAGACAGATTATAACTTAGATGCACAAGTGTTGGCCCAAGTTCAGTGTCACTGCCCATCCCCTAACTATTAGTGTGACTCGGGAATCATCCCCTAACTACTAGTGTGACTCGGGAATCATCCCCTAACTACTAGTGTGACTCGGGAATCATCCCCTAACTATTAGTGTGACTCGGGAATCATCCCCTAACTACTAGTGTGACTCGGGAATGTGTCATAATCCACTCAGGAATCAGGTACAAGAATATATGCTATTATTATATACATATGTAATCTATATCATATGATAATGTTATATAAAATGCATCTACAGCCCTTTCAAATATATAAAAAAAACTAAACTAGTGCCACAGTCGCCCATTTAAATCAGATATCATGTATGTAAACAACTTTGTCTGAATACCATTTCCACAGCTTGGGGACCCAAACAACACTTGCCTTCCTGGTACACTTTTGCGGCATTTACGCTAAGGACGATAATGATAATGATAACTATTACCATTATGATAAAAGTATCCACACTGACCAACAATAACGACGGAAGTCTCTCCTCGTGTTAATGAATGTGAAGGCGAAAATGTGATGGGTTCTGATTGGCCGTTAGCTTTTTATCATTCTCAAAATTGGTCTGAAAGTGATCTCCAATGATATCATACGTCATGTTGTTGTCGTTATTGTTTATGTATGAACGTCATCATTCATATTAGCAGGAGCCATATTTGTTTATAGTTATCGTTATAGTTATCGTTCTTGGTGTGAACGGCCCTTTACTTTCTAGGGTGATGAATCCTCCATCACATGTTCCATGAGCAGAGGGCATTCCATGTCACACCTATGGATCCGAATGATTCTCCAAACTCCTTCCCCTGCCCCAGTTCTGCTATTAAAATTAGACGTATTTATTACTAGAATGTGGAACAATGAACGAAATGAGGAGGATGATGACACGTTTCTCATTCCTGATGACGAAATGTTGATGACGAAATATAGGTGGCCTCAAGTAGCTTCGCAATTACCCACAATGCATCAGTAGCATTGGTCTATTTGTATTTATAAATGGGCATTTGTGTGAGCAGGTGGGTTCACAGAAACAGAAACACTGGCAATGGTCATTGCGGTTATCTATACACATACAACAAATTAGATTCCTCATTGAAGCATCACAAAATGATGTCTTTGTCTGTGGTGTTGATGTGTCTCTGTATTAGACTGTCCATTGCAGCGGTCATGGGATCACGCATAGCCTGTGTGTTCCTCATGGGCACTAGGCCATGTAGGGCAATCATGACGACTCTTTACAAGTATTAACAGAATTGTCTTTTCGTTGAAATGATGTAGATGTGTTAAAAAATAGACTGAGATGAACTGCAGGATGTGATTGTGTGTGTGTGTGCGTGCGTGCGTGCGTGTGTGTGTGTGGGGGGGGCAGGGGTAACGTGCAATCAGATAAGGTAATTACTGTGGTATGGCTTCTTTCAAGGATGTGTGTGTGTGTGTGTGTGTTAAGTAATATCTCTATGGGAGGTGGACCTCTCTTTACATTCTACCAGTTATCAATTTAAAACTACAACAGAGTTTGATAGACGAGTGTACAAGAGTGTACAACAAGGTTTGATTACAATTTTCTTACCCCTTTACTTGTCATGATGGGGAAAAAATAATCATTTCGGTGGTTGACAAGTAAGAAAGTTATTTTGAATGGTCATTACTTGCTTACATCTGTAGCTATTGATTGCTTTGTGTACATTTTTACTGTGGGAATGTGTTTGGAAGATGCCTAAACAGGCCACCTATTCATGTTTACATTAGCAACGAAGCTGCCATGGCGATGTGGTTGTTATGACATGTTGAACGGAGCATAAGACCATCCAATGAGGACATGGCAAAGATAGAGGGGAATGTGATCAGGACTTGGGGAGAACTTGTGAGACTCAAAGAGGCGCACTACAGAAATCCCTCAGATCAACTGGCCGTCTCCCTGGTTCCTCTTGCGTGTGCTATGGTGGTCACTCCAGGACATTTGACCTGCCAAGTCTTCTTTTTTCTTGAACTTTTCTGGCATTTCAATGGTATTTTCTTTTGTTTGTTTTTCATACGTTTGATTACTTGAATGCTTACTGTGATGCTTAAATGTGAATTTATGGTTGATGGTTCATAAGTTGTATATTTTTTCATAAACCAATATATGAGACATTGAAACCAACTCAAAGACAATATTCTCTGGTTTGATTCAGACACCACTGGGTGGGATGTCCATGGTTCATGGTGTCATTGTGCGATCTGGGTGACTTTACACTAATGGCTTTTCATGGGGCTCATAGCTTTAATCTCAAACCATGCATCACGCACAATGACAATGGCCAGCAATATGCACACAATATTCTCACTAGAATCAAATGACCACAGTTCATTCAGAGCAGCACATACTGTATCCTTGGCTCAGAGTATCACATAATGGTAGCAGATGGCAGTAATTCAAATATGGAAACGTGTCCACTCACTTATGAAAGATACAGAGGCTATAACAGCTACGTAATGGATTCTATCAGAAGGCCCATACCAGTGATCTGTTGCCCTTCGGTCCACTGTGCCCCCGAAGCGTAAGGAGGTTGTTAAGGTAGAGGGTGATTAACCACCCACCGTACCGTCACGTCCCATGCTAGCAGCAGTGTTCAATCCCAGCGTACCGCCATGTCCCATGCTAGCAGCAGTGTTCAATCCCACTGTACCGTCATGTCCCATGCTAGCAGCAGTGTTCAATCCCAGCTGAAATGCTATGCTCCAGTTACATTTGTTTTAACACTGACTGTGTAGGTAGAGCTACACTACAGTATAGCTGCAACATGCTGTTGGTAAGTAAAACCCCTGTTCTAAAACCATACTTATTTTCTTCTAATTAGACAGGTAAAACTTCAGTCTTATTCCACCTTCTATCTTTGGGATCTTCACTCATGTATTAGAAGTCAAGCCCTACGCCAAAATCCTATTCACTTTTTAGTTCTGATTACTAAAGTCTACTCTGTTAGAGAAGCCCTTATCGCTCATGTTAAATACAGTTGCAAGTGACTGAATTTGTTCAGCTGTTGTCTCCAAAGCTCTGATCAATTCAAGTCTTTTCCGTTGGCTTTATTCTGGATTAAACTCATAAAAGGCATTTCCTTAGTCTGTGATCCTAAACCAATGGATTAAACTACTTTAGAACCAATTCATTTTAATGAATTTGGTTAGTGAAATATTCTCTAAATTTAACTGAAATAAATTCAAAACAAGCAGGCCAAACAAAATGCAGACATGATTAAAATAGCCGATTAAGTTGTTGTACGTTGTTTTCCTCTTCTTGTCCTATAGGCGCTGGTATATTAGCAGAACGACCTAGGCTGGATGGTACGTGTGATGAGATCACCTCTTCAAATGATTCTCCATCCCATTTAAATCAGTTGTCAATATTCCTGTTTCAGAATAACAGCATAGATATTAAGACATAATGATCGATACAAATGTGCATAAACTGTATGTTAAAGTAAGTTTTGTCTATTTAAATGTGTCACATCACTTTAGAGACTTTACTGGAGCACATACTCAATACATCGTTGCTAAATTTTGGACACATTTTACCTTGGCCGGATTTAGTTGAATAATTTACATAACTCGCTGACATAACTAGCGACCACACAATCTGGAAATAAATCAAAATGGAGGTTGCAGAGCTGTGGTGTTCTGAAGCCAGAGGCTCTTGTATGTAGCAGAATCCAATAGTAGCCATGACCTTTATACCTTTACTATGACCTCTATGAGCAGCAGCAGAATCAGAGAATGTCTAATAAGGGGAGAAGGACCACTAGCGAAATACTTCCGCATGGTACTGCAACTAGAGGGCGATCGCGAGCAAGTGATGAATGAATGGGTAGCAATGGAGCTGAACCCCCCAGTACCACATTTGTCGTTATATAATTTTTTCTCCTAAAATTGCATTAATGCATGCGATGCAGGATAACTTGACTTGACAATCAGCTGACCAATACAATGTTCAATATGTGTTGTTATTCCTAAAAACCCTTTCAAAGTTTTCATGTCACGTGACACAAGCGAACCACTTTACGGCCATAGACCTAAAAGAAGGTTCAGCTTCACGACGGTCGTAATCGGTCGCGATTGTCGCGAGCATCCATGAGCTAAATGCTAGCATGTTACAGGGAAAACGGCCCATCCTATGAAAAGCAGAAAGGACATGAGTGACTTTTTATTTCATTTCCAGTGGAAAACCTATACTCAGGTAGCTACTACGACAATGTACATTAAGAAATGAAGTTGCCAACTGTGAAAAAAACGAGTTCTAGCTGCTTAGCCCCATAGACCACAATTCATTTATCACTTGCTCGGCAACGCCCCTAGCGGAATTTCAACAGATTGCATGAACAATCCGGTACAATGGAGTTAATAGGAAGTGGACCGGCTCTCCCTAAAGGGGCTCTGGCAGAATCCAATAGTAGCCATGACCTTTATACCTTTACTATGACATCTATGAGCAGCGGCAGAATCCAATAGTAGCCGTGACCTTTATACCTTTACTATGACCTCTATGAGCAGCAGCACATTTCTTGCCCTCTGTTCTAGAAGTAGAGTGCTCAGAGCTCAGAGTCAATCCAAGGACCCCAGCCCTGGCCCCACTACCCCTAATATACACCATAACCCCACCCTACCCCTAATATACAACACAACACACTACACTACCCCTAATATACACCATAACCCTACTCTACCCCTAATATACACCATAACCCTACCCTACCCCTAATATACAACACAACCGTACTCTACTCCTAATATACAACACAACCCTACCCCTAATATACACCATACCCCTACTCTACCCCTAATATACACCATAACCCTATTCTACCCCTAATATACACCATTACCCTACCCTACCCCTAATATACACCATAACACTACCCTACCCCTAATATACAACACAACCCTACCCCTAATATACACCATATCCCTACTCTACCCCTAATATACACCATAACCCTACCCTACCCCTAATATACACCATACCCCTACCCTACAACTAATATACACCATAACCCTACCCCTAATACACACCATAACCCTACTCTACCCCTAATATACAACACAACCGTACTCTACTCCTAATATACAACACAACCCTACCCCTAATATACACCATACCCCTACTCTACCCCTAATATACACCATAACCCTATTCTACCCCTAATACACACCATAACCCTACTCTACCCCTAATATACAACACAACCCTACCCTACCCCTAATACACACCATACCCCCATCACAGCCCCTACACCCAGGCCCTGCTGCAGTCTCGGGTGGATCAGGAGAATCCTCCACGCTGACGCTGAGAGCTTGTACTGTGGCATCACGTCTGTGGGCATCTAGAAGCTGCATATGAGCGCCCCCATAGTGTGGTCACGCTCCATAGAGTCGTCCCACTCCACCTGAGCACCCCATAGTGTCGTCCCACTCCACCTGAACACCCCATAGTGTCATCACACTCCACCTGAACGCCCCATAGTGTCGTCCCACTCCACCTGAACACCCCATAGTGTCATCACACTCCACCTGAACACCCCATAGTGTCGTCCCACTCCACCTGAACACCCCATAGTGTCGTCCCACTCCACCTGAACACCCCATAGTGTCATCACACTCCACCTGAACACCCCATAGTGTCGTCCCGCTCCACCTGAATGCCCCCATAGTGTCATCACGCTCCATAGTGTGGTCACGCTACACCTGAATGCCCCCATAGAGTCGTCACGCTCTATAGTGTCGTCACGCTACACCTGAACGCCCCCATAGTGTGGTCACGCTACACCTGAACGCCCCCATAGAGTCGTCACGCTCTATAGTGTCGTCACGCTACACCTGAACGCCCCCATAGTGTGGTCACGCTACACCTGAACGCCCCCATAGAGTCGTCACGCTCCATAGAGTCGTCATGCTACACCTGAGTGGCCCTTAGTGGCCCCCGATGTCCATCCTGTTCTGTTCTGTCTGACGGTCAGGGCCTCTGTGAAGAACAGGGGCTGTAGACGGAGAGAGGACGTACTGTTCTCCACTTGTGTTGTTGTGCACATCCCCCTCATCCCCCCATTGTTTCTGTAGGGTTTGTATCTGGTATTTCATAACGTGATATCGGGTCAAGAGCATACAAACAGAAAAGTGTCTTTATCTCTCCCTTTCTTTCTCTCTTTCTCTGTGTATCGCTCTCTCTTTCTGTGGAGGGTTTACTCTGATCTGTTAAATGTACTGTATCAGTCAACCCTGTGGAATCTGCTGTGGATCTCCTGTGTCCTAATGAATCTCTCATGTGGACATGCTGATGTGCCGTTTGTCCTACAAGGGGCAGCGTTACATTTGAATGACTAACATTTGTACTCCACTCCACTTATTTTATTGTTATCTGCATTTTTTTAAATTAATTTACAAAACTTACCATTTTCAAGTATGTTATGATTTATTTTCTTTAATTTTCAGTTCCTGTTTATGTATTCATTGATTGACTTGTTTTATATGAATTGGATTTGCTATTATAAATCTCCATCATGTTATGATCATCTGATTGTGTTTTGTTGGTTTTGTTTATGATTTGAGGTTGTTTTTGTTTTGTTTATGATTTGAGGTTGTTTGTGTTTTGTTTATGATTTGAGGTTGTTTATGTTTTGTTTATGATTTGAGGTTGTTGTGATCTGCCTGATTTCATGACATCGTCTGAGGATGGAGAGATTAGCGTCTGACTAACAAGGTTCTCAGGGTTCCGTGTGATGTCATATGTAATGCTGTGCAATGCATGTATGCACTGTGTGTGTGTGTGTGTGTGTGTGTGTGTGTGTGTGTGTGAGAGAGAGATGCATTTTATCTGTGTATGTACTGTATCTGTTGTCCAGCACAGTGAAGTGGCGTTAAGAAGACAGTAATGTTTTATATGTCTGTAGTGTGTGTTTGTGTGTGTGTGTGTGTGTGTGTGTGTGTGTGTGTGTGTGTGTGTGTGTGTGTGTGTGTGTGTGTCTGTCACCTCTTTGCTGGTGTGAATTGTAATGATGTCACCTCATGTCCACAGGGATCCAGTTCCGTCTCCCCACCGCCTGCAGTGTTGACCGCACACAACCTGCACCCTCAGGTAACACACACACACACACACACACACACACCTTGCTCCTCTCCCACCTCTTTGACACTTGTGATGTGAATTGTGCACAGCTTGTCCCCACAGGTATCATAAACACACACACACACACACACACAACCACACAAGTACAACTACAATAAGACACTTAAAGAGCCCATATGCTGATGACTGAATAATTGTAGCATATTGTTTGTGGCTATGCCAAGGCAATTAGCTAGCATTGCTTAACTGACCAAGAGTTAATCATTATCTCTTCAGTTCTCTCCTCTCCTCTCTGTTCTACCTCTTTCCTCATCCTCTCATATATTCCCTCTCTTCTTCTCATCTTCTCATTTCTTCTCTTCTACCTCTTTCCTCATTTTTTCATTTCTCTCTGTTCTATCTCTCTCCTCTCCTTCTCCCCATCCTTTCATGTCTTCTCTTCCCCCTTCTCTGATTTCATAATTTGTCTGTTTGTTCTGAACTGATTTTGTGTGTTTATGCTCTTTAATTATAGTGCATGAAAATGCACTATACTGTTATTCCAAGTTTTCTTATTACAGTGCATGAAAATGCACTGTACTGTTATTCCAAAACTTCTTATTATTACAGTGCATGAAAATGCACTGTACTGTTATTCCAAAACTTCTTATTATTACAGTGCATGAAAATGCACTGTACTGTTCTTCCTCGGTCTTCTGCTTCTTCTTATTATTCTTCTTCTAACGCACGCAATTCAGCTTCAACCGCTTAACGTAGAAACTCCATTCAAATTTTGTCGCGTAGGTATTACTTACGCGATGTGGGCTTTGTATTTTTCAACTTTGTAACTTTTATACTTTTTAAACTATTAGTTAAAAACTATTACAATTTCCCCCATAGACTTAACATTGCTCATTATGACATCACGGCAGCAATTAGAATCTTAGGCCAGGTGGCCGGCCACCTGGGCACCAACTGTCAGTTTCTCTGGCTTTAAGCATACATTCTCTCAGAAGACTACACATATCCTGTTAACTGTTTCCTCTGTCCACAACTGTTTCAAAATAAAAGTCCTCACTGCAATAATACACTATTAAATCATTTAACCATTGAAACTACTCAACTATTGAACTGTTCAACCATTCCAACTGTCAGTTATCATCCACTATGCCTCCAGTCAACTACATGAAACCTCCATGTACCTAGCAACCAACATAGCAACCATTAAAATTAAGTGTTCATGACCGTTTCCATAGCAACCAACATGATTATACTGCAGTAACTTCTTGTTTCTTGATAGTGGCCACCATGGATACCCTAGCAACAAATGTTTCAAAATAAAAGTCCTCACTAGCAAGTTAGCATGGTTAGCATAGTTAGCATAGTTAGCATTTTTAGCATAACTGCAAAAAATCATCAACTAAGTCAGCTAATCAACCTGGTTAGCATTATTAGCAAATTTAGCATTGTTAGCATTTTTAGCATTACTGCTAGAAATCATCGGTTAAGTTAGCTAATCAACCTGGTTAGCATTGTTAGTAAAGTTATCATTGCTAGCATAATTAACATTTTAGCATAACTGCTAGAAATCATTACCTAAGTTAGCTAATCAACATTTTAACATGAATAGAAATCACTAGTTAAGTTAGAGCTGGAATGTTTCATCTTTAAACTGTCTACTTTCACACTATCAACTCTCTGTAAACTATGCAACCACCATGTTTACCCTAGCTACACCTTAGCAACCATATCTACATTATCTATCTATTTTTGCATTTTCATGCACTGGTAATTCCTTGGAATTGCATTTCTAGTTATTATTCTTTTTCTTCTAACGCTCGCAATTCAGCTTGAACCGTTTAACGTAGAAACTTGATTCAAACTTTGCTACGTAGGTCTTACTAAGGAGACCTGTGCAATATATTTTTAAACTTTGTAACTTTTATACTTTTTAAACTGTAAATTAAAAATTATTAAACATTTCCCCATAGACTTAACATTGCTCATTATGACATCACGGCAGCAATTAGAATGTTACGCCAGGTGGCCAGTCCAGGTGCAGCAGCTCTCTCTCTCTCTCTCTCAGGCTACATACACTGGCTCTCTTAAGACTAGCCAGTTAAATTGATTACACCTGTATCTGTATCCACTACTCTCAGTAGAGAGCTGTGTCTCTCCAGTCTACAAGAATATAAGGCACATTCCATCCAACTTTCTATCCATTCATCTTCTTCAGACCATTCACTCATCCACCCATTAAACTGTCTATCAACATCTATTAAACAATCTGCCTATCAACATCCATTAAACTCTCTGTCTATCAACATTAATTAGACTATCTACATTCAACTTTTAAATGATTTACTCTGTCTCAGGCTTTAAGCACACTATGGTTCTCTTAAGACTAGCCAGTTAAATTGATTACACCTGTATCAACTACTCTCAGAGAGCTGTATCAGTGTCTCTCTTAACAAGAATATAAGGCACATTCCATCCAACCTTCTATCCATTCATCTTCTTCAGACCATTCACTCATCCACCCATTAAACTGTCAATCAATATCTATTAAACAATCTGCCTATCAACATCCATTAAACATTCTGTCTATCAACATTAATTAGACTATCTACATACAAGTATTTACTGTGGGTGCCTCTCAAGCAGCGTTTATATGTCCTCACTCGCTCCTCGGGCCTCGATCCTCAATGATCTACATAAAGAAAGATAGAAGGGCTAGACTATCCCATTGTTGCCGCTCCATCATTCTTTATGTAGATCAGTGAATTGTCAATTGTTTCCTCTGTCCACAACTGTTTCAAAATAAAAGTCCTCACTGCAATAATACACCATTAAATCATTTAACCATTGAAACTACTCAACTATTGAACTGTTCAACTATTCCAACTGTCAGTTATCATCCACTATGCCTCCAGTCAACTACATGAAACCTCCATGTACCTAGCAACCAACATAGCAACCATTAAAATTAAGTGTTTATGACCGTTTCCATAGCAACCAACATGATTATACTGCAGTAACTTCTTGTTTCCTGATAGTGGCCACCATGGATACCCTAGCAACAAATGTTTCAAAATAAAAGTCCTCATTAGCAAGTTAGCTAGTTAGCATAGTTAGCATTTTTAGCATAACTGCAAAAAATCATCAACTAAGTTAGCTTATCAACCTGGTTAGCATTGTTAACATATTTAGCATAGTTAGCATTTTTAGCATTACTGCTAGAAATCATCGGTTAAGTTAGCTAATCAACCTGGTTAGCATTGTTAGTAAAGTTAGCATTGCTAGCATAATTAGCATTTTTAGCGTAACTGCTAGAAATCATTAGCTAAGTTAGCTAATCAACATTTTAACATGAATAGAAATCATTAATTAAGTTAGAACTGGAATGTTTCATCTTTAAACTGTCTACCTTCACACTATCAACTCTCTGTAAACTATGCAACCACCATGTTTACCCTAGCTACACCTTAGTAGCCATATCTACATTATCGATCTATTTTTGCATTTTCATGCACTGGTAATTCCTTGGAATTGCATTTCTAGTTAAACTTCTTCTTCTAACGCTCGCAATTCAGCTTCAACCGTTTAACGTAGAAACTTCATTCAAACTTTGTTGCGTAGGTCTTGCTTATGCCATATGTGCTTTGTATTTTTCAACTTTGTAACTTTTATACTTTTTAAACTATTAGTTAAAATCACCATTTCCCCCATAGACTTAACATTGCTCATTATGACATCACGGCAGCAATTAGAATGTTACCCCAGCTGGTCAGCCACCTGGGCACCAACTGTCAGTTTCTCTCAGGCTCCTCTCTGAAGACTACATATTCTGTTCCCCTGTATCCTCTGTGCACAACAGTATCAAAATAAGTCCTCCTAATTCCATCCAACTTTATATCCATTCATCTTCTTCAAACCATTCACTCATCCACCCATTCTAAACAGTCTGCCTATCAACAACATCAATTAGACGCTCTACATTGAACTTTTAAACAATCTACTCTGTCTCAGGCTGGCTCTCTTAAGACTAGCCAGTTAAATTGATTACACCTGTATCTGTATCCACTACTCTCAGTAGAGAGCTGTGTCTCTCCATTCTACAAGAATATAAGGCACATTCCATCCAACATTCTATCCATTCATCTTCTTCAGACCATTCACTCATCCACCCATTAAACTGTCTATCAACATCTATTAAACAATCTGTCTATCAACATCCATTAAACTCTCTGTCTATCAACATTAATTAGACTATCTACATTCAACTTTTAAATTATTTACTCTGTCTCAGGCTTTAAGAGTACTCTGGCTCTCTTAAGACTAGCCAGTTAAATTGATTACACCTGTGTCAACTACTCTCAGAGAGCTGTATCAGTGTCTCTCTTAACAAGAATATAAGGCACATTCCATCCAACCTTCTATCCATTCATCTTCTTCAGACCATTCACTCATCCACCCATTAAACTGTCAATCAATATAAAACAATCTGCCTATCAACATCCATTAAACATTCTATCTATCAACATTAATTAGACTATCTACATACAACTTTTAAAGTATTTACTGTGGGTCCCTCTCAAGCAGCGTTTATATGTCCTCCCTCGCTCCTCGATCCTCAATGATCTACATAAAGAAAGATAGAAGAAGGGCTAGACTATCCCATTGTTGCCGCTCCATCATTCTTTATGTAGATCAGTGAGGAGCGAGAGAGGACGCGTAAACGCTATGAGAGGCACCTTCTGTCTCAGGCTTTAAGCATACAATCTCATTAAGACTACAGATCCTGTTTCACTACTTCCTCTGTCCACAACTGTTTCAAAATAAAGGTCCTCACTGCAATAATACACTATTAAATCATTTAACCATTGAAACTACTCAACTATTGAACTGTTCAACCATTCCAACTGTCAGTTATCATCCACTATGCCTCCAGTCAACTACATGAAACCTCCATGTACCTAGCAACCAACATAGCAACCATTAAAATTAAGCGTTTATGACCGTTTCCATAGCAACCAACATGATTATACTGCAGTAACTTCTTGTTTCCTGATAGTGGCCACCATGGATACCCTAGCAACAAATGTTTCAAAATAAAAGTCCTCACTAGCAAGTTAGCTAGTTAGCATAGTTAGCATTGTTAACATAGTTAGCATTTTTAGCATAACTGCTAGAAATCATCGGTTAAGTTAGCTAATCAACCTGGTTAGCATTGTTAGTAAAGTTAGCATTGCTAGCATAATAAGCATTTTTAGCGTAACTGCTAGAAATCATTAGCTAAGTTAGCTAATCAACATTTTAACATGAATAGAAATCATTAGTTAAGTTAGAACTGGAATGTTTCATCTTTAAACTGTCTACCTTCACACTATCAACTCTCTGTAAACTATGCAACCACCATGTTTACCCTAGCTACACCTTAGTAACCATATCTACATTATCTATCTATTTTTGCATTTTCATGCACTGGTAATTCCTTGGAATTGCATTTCTAGTTATTATTCTTCTTCTAACGCACTTAATGGAGCTTCAACCGTTTAACGTAGAAACTTCATTCAAACTGCGCTGCGTAGGTCTTACTTAGGCCATCCGGGCTTTGTATTTTTCAACTTTGTAACTTTTATACTTTTTTAACTATTAATTAATTAAAATGACAATTTCCCCATAGACTTAACATTGTGATTATGACATCATAATAGGGCAATTAGAATCTTCTGCCAGGTGGCCAGGCCAGCTGCAGCAGCTCTCTCTCTCTCTCAGGCTTTAAGCATACATTCTCTATGAAGACTACATATACCTGTTAAACTGTTTCCTCTGTCCACAACTGTTTCAAAATAAAAGTCCTCACTGCAATAATACACTATTAAATCATTTAACCATTGAAACTACTAATCTATTTAACTGTTCAACCATTCCCACTGTCAGTTATCCTCAGCCATGCCTCTGGTCAACTACATGAAACCTCCATGTACCTAGCAACCAACATAGCAACCATTAAAATTAAGCGTTTATGACCGTTTCCATAGCAACCAACATCATTATACTGCAGTAACTTCTTGTTTCCTGATAGTGGCCATCATGGATACCCTAGCAACAAATGTTTCAAAATAAAAGTCCTCACTAGCAAGTTAGCTAGTTAGCATGGTTAGCATAGTTAGCATTGTTAGCATTTTTAGCATAACTGCTAGAAATTATTAGCTAAGCTAGCTAATCAACCTGGTTAGCATTTTTAGCATAGTTAGTATTGTTAGCATAGTTAGCATTTTTAACATAACTGCAAAAAATCATCACCTAAGTTAGCTAATCAACCTGGTTAGCATTGTTAGCAAATGTAGCATTGTTAGCATAGTTAGCATTTTTAGCATTACTGCTAGAAATCATCGGTTAAGTTAGCTAATCAACCTGGTTAGCATTGTTAGTAAAGTTAGCATTGCTAGCATAATTAGCATTTTTAACGTAACTGCTAGAAATCATTAGCTAAGTTAGCTAATCAACATTTTACCATGAATATAGTTAAGTTAGAAGTTAGTTAAGTTAGAACTGGAATGTTTCATCTTTAAACGGTCTACCTTCACACTATCAACACTCTGTAAACTATGCAACCACCATGTTTACCCTAGCTACACCTTAGTAACCATATCTACATTATCTATCTATTTTTGCATTTTCATGCACTGGTAATTCCTTGGAATTGCATTTCTAGTTATTCTTCTTCTTCTAACGCACTTAATGGAGCTTCAACCGTTTAACGTAGAAACTTCATTCAAACTGCGCTGCGTAGGTCTTACTTAGGCCATCCGGGCTTTGTATTTTTCAACTTTGTAACTTTTATACTTTTTAAACTATTAATTAATTAAAATGACAATTTCCCCATAGACTTAACATTGTGATTATGACATCATAATAGGGCAATCAGAATCTTCTGCCAGGTGGCCAGGCCAGCTGCAGCAGCTCTCTCTCTCTCTCAGGCTTTAAGCATACATTCTCTGTGAAGACTACATATACCTGTTAAACTGTTTCCTCTGTCCACAACTGTTTCAAAATAAAAGTCCTCACTGCAATAATACACTATTAAATCATTTAACCATTGAAACTACTAATCTATTTAACTGTTCAACCATTCCCACTGTCAGTTATCATCAGCCATGCCTCCGGTCAGCTACATGAAACCTCCATGTACCTAGCAACCAACATAGCAACCATTAAAATTAAGCGTTTATGACCGTTTCCATAGCAACCAACATCATTATACTGCAGTAACTTCTTGTTTCCTGATAGTGGCCACCATGGATACCCTAGCAACAAATGTTTCAAAATAAAAGTCCTCACTAGCAAGTTAGCTAGTTAGCATGGTTAGCATAGTTAGCATTGTTAGCATAGTTAGCATTTTAGCATAACTGCTAGAAATGATTAGCTAAGTTAGCTAATCAACCTGGTTAGCATTTTAGCATAGTTAGCATTGTTAGCATAGTTAGCATTTTTAGCATAACTGTAAAAAATCATCACCTAAGTTAGCTAATCAACCTGGTTAGCAATGTTAGCAAATTTAGCATTGTTAGCATAGTTAGCATTTTTAGCATTACTGCTAGAAATCATCGGTTAAGTTAGCTAATCAACCTGGTTAGCATTGTTAGTAAAGTTAGCATTGCTAGCATAATTAGCATTTTTAACATAACTGCTAGAAATCATTAGCTAAGTTAGCTAATCAACATTTTAACATGAATATAAATCATTAGTTAAGTTAAAACTGGAATGTTTCATCTTTAAACTGTCTACCTTCACACTATCAACACTCTGTAAACTATGCAACCACCATGTTTACCCTAGCTACACCTTAGTAACCATATCTACATTATCTATCTATTTTTGCATTTTCATGCACTGGTAATTCCTTGGAATTGCATTTCTAGTTCTTATTATTCTTCTTCTAACGTGTTTAATGCAGCTTCAACCGTTTAACGTAGAAACTTCATTCAAACGTTGTTGCGTAGGTCTTATTTAGGACATGTGTGCTTTATATGTTTTAACTTTGTAACTTTTATACTTTTTAAACTGTAAATTAAAAACTATTAAACATTTCCCCATAGACTTAACATTGCTCATTATGACATCACGGCAGCAATTAGAATGTTACGCCAGGTGGCCAGTCCAGGTGCAGCAGCTCTCTCTCTCTCTCAGGCTACATACACTGGCTCTCTTAAGACTAGCCAGTTAAATTGATTACACCTGTATCTGTATCCACTACTCTCAGTAGAGAGCTGTGTCTCTCCAGTCTACAAGAATATAAGGCACATTCCATCCAACTTTCTATCCATTCATCTTCTTCAGACCATTCACTCATCCACCCATTAAACTGTCTATCAACATCTATTAAACAATCTGCCTATCAACATCCATTAAACTCTCTGTCTATCAACATTAATTAGACTATCTACATTCAACTTTTAAATGATTTACTCTGTCTCAGGCTTTAAGCACACTCTCTCTAAAGACTAGCCAGTTAAATTGATTACACCTGTATCAACTACTCTCAGAGAGCTGTATCAGTGTCTCTCTTAACAAGAATATAAGGCACATTCCATCCAACCTTCTATCCATTCATCTTCTTCAGACCATTCACTCATCCACCCATTAAACTGTCAATCAATATCTATTAAACAATCTGCCTATCAACATCCATTAAACATTCTGTCTATCAACATTAATTAGACTATCTACATACAACTTTCAAAGTATTTACTGTGGGTGCCTCTCAAGCAGCGTTTATATGTCCTCCCTCGCTCCTCGATCCTCAATGATCTACATAAAGAAAGATAGAAGAAGGGCTAGACTATCCCATTGTTGCCGCTCCATCATTCTTTATGTAGATCAGTGAGGATCGAGGAGCGAGAGAGGACGCGTAAACGCTATATGAGAGGCACCTTCTGTCTCAGGCTTTAAGCATACAATCTCATTTAGACTACAGATTCTGTTTCACTACTTCCTCTGTCCACAACTGTTTCAAAATAAAGGTCCTCACTGCAATAATACACTATTAAATCATTTAACCATTGTAACTACTCAACTATTTAACTGTTCAACCATTCCAACTGTCAGTTATCAACTATGCCTCCAGTCAATACACGAAACCTCCATGTACCTAGCAATCAACATACCAACCATTAAAATTAAGCGTCTATGACCGTTTCCATAGCAACCAACATGATTATGCTGCAGTAACTTCTTGCTTCCTGATAGTGGTCACCATGGATACCCTAGCAACAAATGTTTCAAAATAAAAGTCTTCACTAGCAAGTTAGCTAGTTAGCATGGTTAGCATAGTTAACATTGTTAGCATAGTTAGCATTTTTAGCATAACTGCAAAAAACATCTAACTAAGTTAGCTAATCAACCTGGTTAGCATTGTTAGCAATTTTAGCATAGTTAGCATTTTTAGCATTATTGCTAGAAATCATCAGTTAAGTTAGCTAATCAACCTGGTTAGCATTGTTAGTTTAAGTTAGCATTGTTACCATTGTTAGCATTGCTAGCATAGTTAGCATTTTTAGCATAACTGCTAGAAATCATTAGCTAAGTTAGCTAATCAACCTGGTTAACACTGTGAGCATAGTTAGCATAGTTAACATTTTTACCATTACTGCATGAAATCAGTAGCTAAGTTAACCAATCAACCTGGTTATCATTGTTACCATAGTTAACATTTTAACATGAATAGAAATCAGCAAATCAAAATGTTTCAGCTTTAAACTGTCTACCTTCACACTATCAACTCTCTGTAAACTATGCAACCACCATATTTACCCTAGCTACACCTTAGTAACCATATCTACATTATCTATCTATTTTTGCATTTCATGCACTGGTAATTCCTTGGAATTGCATTTCTAGTTTATCTCCTTATCACTTTTCCGCTCTTCCTGTCTTTTCTCTCTTCACTCCTTTTCTCTCTTCCTCTCTTTTCTCTCTTCCTCTTTTCTCCCTCTTCACTTATTTTCTCTCTTCCTTCTTGCCTTCTGTCTCTCGTCTGACACCCCAGTCACCTACAGTACATATCACATACATCCACCCACACACATATTCACACACACACACACACACACACACACACACACACACACACACACACACACACACCCCACACACACACACATTCAGCCATAGCACCCCAGCCATTGACATTTATGAGTCACCAGCTCATCCCTCCTGCTTTGGCTGGAATTACATAATTGGGGTATTTATATCAATTCATCTCTGTCTTCCTCCTCCTCTGATTTAAGGGCTGCCAGAAGGGTGTTGTTATTCTCTCTCTCCTCCTGGAGAGTGTGGACTATTTATACCACATGTGTCTCTTCTCATCCTCCTCTCTTTCTCCTCCTCCTCCTCTTCCTCCTTTCTTCCTCCTGGCCTGCGCACCCCTCAGCTTCAGGAGTAACCCCCCCCCCCCCCCCCCAGTTTGAGGTATTTATAATCACACTTGTTCCTTTTCTCTTCCTCTCCTCTTCCTCTCCTCTTCCTCAGCTCCAGGAGTCTCGTACCCCCCCAGCGTGAAGCAGACCCCCCCTCAGGTGCCCCCCCGCAGCGTCACGCGCCCCATCATCTCCGTGACGGCCCAGAGCAGCACCGAGTCCGCGCCGGACCTGCAGCTGGAGGGGGGCCTGGGCCTGGGCCTGGCGGAGGGCACTAGGGCCCTGCGGCATCTCCCCTCGGGGCTGGACGGCGGCGGCGGGGGCAAGCGGCTGCTGTCCACAGGAAGCCAGGGCTCCATCCAGACGTGCGACAAAGCCGTGCTGGTGTCCAAGGCAGAGGAGTACCTGAAAACGGCACGCTCGTCTGTGGGGATACAGGTACACACACACACACACACACACACATGCACACACACACACACTCTCTCTCTCTCTCACACACGCACACACACACACACTCTCTCTCTCACACACACATACACTCACTCTCACACACACACGCACACACACACACACACACACACACACACACACACACACACACACACACACACACATGCTTTGCCACTGATATAACGGCAGGTGCACTATGTTGTCATAAAAAGGCGGGAGCTTTTCCACTCGGAGTTGAACTTTTTACAATCTTAGGTGCTCAGGGCTCATAAGCAGCGTGCTAAACGCTTACTGCCGATATGAAACAACACAAAGGAAGCACACATGAAGCACACATCACTGCTAAAACCACGTCATGCCTACAGTAGTTGCCCCCTGAGATAGCAGTCAGTGGTAACAAGGCCTCAAGGCGTGTCCGAGTCAAATATTTCCATAAAGTGCCGTCTTCTGAAATGTGGCAGCTGCCTTCAACATCCAAAATTCTATTGAATTATAAAGTCAGCGATGTGAACACAAGTGTGTCAACTGTCAAGTCATCTGTTGGTATCCTGGCAACAGCGTTCTGTGTTGCCAGCTTGCTAGGCTGTCCGAAACACTCCGAGACAAAGTTGCTACCTTGATACCTGCTACAGCAACTGACTCGTTAGACAGCTGAAGGCAGCGAGACAGCAGGCAGCAGACAGGGATCAATAAAGTATCTATCTATCTATCTCTATCTAGCAAGACAGCAGGCAGCTGCCTTCTGTTTTGGACAGACCCACTCACTCAAAAACAAATGCTAATCCACAACACCAAGTATTTTCCATGATGTGAGCATGTATTTTTGTGGGAAAACTCTTGAATTTCTGTGTGTGTGTGTGTGTGTGTGTGTGTGTGTGTGTGTGTGTGTGTGTGTGTGTGTGTGTGTGTGTGTGTGTTTGATGTGTGTGTGTGTGTTACGCTAGGTTGAGACAGCGACGGACTCGGAGTCCGAGAGGAGAGGGCTTCCACAGTTCCACTCGGTGGGCATCCAGGTGGAGGATTTCAAACGGTAACGCTTTCCCGTTCACCACACACACACACACACACACACACACATCACTCATCAAATTGCACCTCTCCGTACACCACACACACACACACACACACATATCACTCATCAAATTGCACCTCTCCGCACACCACACACACACACACACACACACACACACACACACACACACACACACACACACACACACACACACACACACACACACACACACACACACACACACACACACACACACACACACACACACAGATCACTCATAAAATACATTACAATACAGTTCAGTGCATGAGGTGAATCAGTTCAAACAGCAGGGTCTCCACTACCATCACATTCAACAGAGCTTACATCAGATGACCTCACGCTACATGTCACCGCGTTGCATCAGACGGCTCCTCATAGCGGCAGCTAACCTGCCTCCACACACTGCACTAATGGAGCATACTGTATAGAACAGGCGTGCAGGCGTGTGTGTGTGTGTGTGTGTGTTATACATCGTGTTCTGTGTGTGTGCTCTCAGGCAGGGCCGGTTCGACGGCGGTGCAGGC